>NC_092275.1:8204041-8266541 GCF_036320965.1 Panulirus ornatus | reverse complement strand
GCTTAAGCTGCTGCAGGATCTTACGAAAAAGCTTAGTCGATCTTAACAGGAGGTCCGACGAGGATGGTTTGTGATAATCGACCCAAGCAAGAATGGCAGAGAAACTAGCTTTGATCACCAGAGAAACCACTCACGTGATCCTACGTGATAGGGGGAGAGAACTACCAGAAGCTAAGCAAAGAGAGAACCAGAGACCGAGCTAAAGGAGAACAAGAGATCGAGCTAAGAGAGAACCAATGACCAGGCTAGAAGAGAACTAGAGACCAAGCTGGGAGAAAACCACCAGAAATCGAGCCGAGAGAGAACCAGAGACCACGATAGGAGATAATTAGAGACCAAGCTAAGAGGAAACTGAAATGGGAGAGACCAGGATGATAGAGAACCAGCGAAAGTGGGGGAGGTAGAGAACTACAGAAAACGACTTGGGAGAGACCAGAGAGAGAAAGAGGGAAAACGAGATACGAGCGAACCAGAGAGGGAGCGAGGAGGGAGAGAACCACAGAAAGAATGAGTTACAAAAAAAAAGAGAGGGAACGAGATGGGAAAGAACCAAAGAGAGAGCGAGGTGAGAGAACCACAGGAAGGAGTTGTGATAAACCGAGAGAGCAAAATGGGAGTGAACCAGCACCATGGGAGCGAGGTTAGAGAGGATCAACATCCTGAGATCGAGGTGGGAGAGAACCAAAGAGAGCGAGGTGGAAGAGAACCCCCACCATGAGATCGAGGTGGGAGAGAACCAAAGAGAGCGAGGTGGAAGAGAACCCCCACCATGAGAGCGAGGTGGGAGAGAACCCCCACCATGAGATCGAGGTGGGAGAGAACCAAAGAGAGCGAGGTGGAAGAGAACCCCCACCATGAGAGCGAGGTAGGAGAGAACCCCCACCATGAGAGCGAGGTGGGAGAGAACCCCCACCATGAGAGAGAGGTGGGAGAGAACCCCCACCATGAGAGAGAGGTGGGAGAGAACCCCCACCATGAGAGCGAGGTGGGAGAGAACCCCCACCATGAGAGCGAGGTGGGAGAGAACCCCCACCATGAGAGCGAGGTGGGAGAGAACCCCCACCATGAGAGCGAGGTGGAAGAGAACTCCCACCATGAGAGAGAGGTGGGAGAGAGCCAACACCATGAGAGCGAGGTGGGAGAGAGCCAACACCATGGGAGCGAGGTGTAGGTACCTGATAGTGGTGGTAGGAGAGGCCATACACACAACTCCGCCTCCTAACCTGCATTATTCATGGCTCCAGCCGCTACCACAGCGAGGGCCAGGGCGCCACACTCCTGCTGGGGCTGTAGTGGGAAGCCCCTGACATTCTGCCCTCCCCTTGGGGACACGGGTGAAAGAGGGGAGGGATAAAATGTGGCTACAAAGGAGAGGGACAAAGGGGTGTGGGGGCTGAGGTGTGGGGTGTGGTGCGAGAAGGTTGAGGGAGTTTTGGGTCTCTTTTTGGATGTGGTGTGGGATGTGGTGTAGGGTTTGGTGTCAAACATACAGGTTATGGTGGTGTAGGGTGTGGGGACTGAGTATTGTGGGGTGTGGGGTGTGGGGTGTGGAGACTGAATATTTCGGGTTGTAGGATGTGAGATGTGGAGACTAGGCATTGTGGGATGTCGGGTGCGAAGACTGAGTATTGGGGATATGGGGTGTGGAGACTGAGTATTTTGGGTTGTGGGATGTGGGGTGTGGAGACTGAGTATTTTGGGTTGTGGGGTGTGGGGTGTGGAGACTGAGAATTTTATTGTGGGGTGTGGGGTGTGGAGGCTGTGGTGGTATGGGACGTGGAGGAGTTACTGTGGATTTAAACGCGGATATTGAGGATAAAACTGGTGAATTTAATGGAAGTGTTGCTGAGCATATAGATGGAGATGGAGCTCGAAGGGAGATGAAAGTAGTCTCCCTACTCTGTGAGGTAGATGGTGCTGGGGATGGTAGTGTTGGTGTGGGTGGTGGTGCTGGTCCTGCTGGAGATATTGTTGGCGCAGTTGATGGAGGTAGATTGGTATAACGAAGAATCATACTTAAACCACACACCTGTACACTAGAAGTATACTTAAACTATACACCACATTAAAACCACACTCCTACACACTAAAGTTATACTTAAACCACATACCTGCACACTAAAATTATACTTAAACTGCACATTTACACACTAGTAGTATACTTAAACCACACACCTACACACTATGCATAAACCAAACCATAGCGACACATCAGAAGTACACTTAAACCTCCCAAAAAACCTTCCCATGGCGCAAGGCAAAATAAGCTGTAGAAATTATTAAAGAAATCTTATCTTAACCTTTTGAGATTATCATAATACCTTTCGATAAGGACGCATCTTACCATTAATCGAACGCTTTACCTTATCTTGTTGGCCTTTCATACCCGGCTTAAACAATTGTTGGACACATCGACGCGTTCTTCCTACCGTCTGCGTTTTTACGATCTTCGCCGACGACGTTGTCTGCGTCTTGCGTCAGAACCATCTGCGGACGCACGACCAATATCAAATGCGTTGGACGCCAGCACCTCCATAAGGAGAAATACGTTCACCGCAACCATCTGGTGACCGGTACAATAACATCAACCAGATGGCTCGCCACACCAGCTGGAGACGTCTTTGACAACGCACTGGATCATTAACGGCACCAGCTTGCGACATCATAAGAACGCAAGCGGCTCCAGGCTCCACCTACCGACATCCATTACAACGTAATTGTTCATTTACGACACCAACTGGGGATATCCAGCAGAGGATAATGGGTCATTCACGACGCCATCTGGGGACGTCATAACATCGCAGTGGCTCCCGGTACCAGCTGGTGAAGCCACAACACTGCCACCAGCAGCTGGTGCTACCATGGCAACATACAGGATTCCAGTCCAGCAACAGATAGACGAAGGGAGCGAGAAAGGAGAACAACAGAGCTGCCATTTGTAATCGGCCCTTCACCTGTCCACCAGACCTGGAGAAGGAAACAAATATATATATCTTTTTCCCTCTAAGTCTAAAGTGGGACAAAATAAGTTTGATGCTAAGGAACAACAACTCAAAAATTCTCTCTGTTTGATGTGAAGATCTCCATAAAGGCCGACCATAAAGCAGCTCCAGCAACAATGGATGGAAGTATGACTTTGAAGTGATACTTTAAATCTCGTGGTCTAGGAAGAATCCAGCCCACTAAGTTAATGTACTTCCTCCTCTTCTCTAATCCTTCACCGTCGTCTAAAATTCCTCGCCTTTTGAGTGGTGTTTCTCTTATTACTCTCTTTGATACTTTTCCTATATTCATTCTACGGTTGATCATATCTTCAGGCATTTTCTTAATTCTTGGGCTACTTACACGATCGCACGGTATATGGCAATGATTGCAAACCAAAAGTTTCCAAGAACCTTCTGTTGTTTTTCTTGGGGTGGGTGGGGTGGGTTCGTCGAAAGACCTTCCACGGTGAGTGACGAGCTTAAAGCCTTAGAGAGAGAGAGAGAGAGAGAGAGAGAGAGAGAGAGAGAGAGAGAGAGAGAGAGAGAGAGAGAGAGAGAGAGAGAGAGAGAGAGAGAGTTGAGGAGAGAATGGCATGTGGATGCCACTCTCCCACACACAGTTGATGGATGTGCCACAAAAGTAATATTTCATATCTTGTAAACATAGCTGGTTTCAGCTCTCGAAATATTTCATAACTGTAGAATTTAATATATATATATATATATATATATATATATATATATATATATATATATATATATATATATATATATATATATACATATATATATATCCTTACGCTCTACAGAATAGAGATCTATTTTCAGCTTACTAATCCTTAGGCCAAATCCGCGATATAGCAAGTCGGCTTCATTTTTCTCAAGGCTAAAATTAGGTCTTTGACGTCATACTCTAAATGAACTCCCCCACATGATACTTGGACGGGCCCTGTGACGTCAAATGACAACAAACTACTCCCGTAAAGTTTTCGTTCTTGAAGCAAATTGGATTTTCGTCCCCCTTGTTTTCACTCGCTCTGTGCAGAGTTCAGAGGGACTTGTTGACATAGCGCAATGGTAAAGAGACTTTCTTCTCACGAAAGAAACTATTATGATTGCATTTCACCGAATGTGGAGGAGGGGAGGGGGTTGCTGTTTGAAGTCATGGAGTATATTCTCATGAAATGCATGAATATATGAACAAAGACAGAGAAGCTGGAAATTAGACAGACAAATAGACAAGCAGATGAGCAAGTAAACAGTGACACACACACACACATACACACACACACACACACACACACACACACACACACACACACATACACACACACCCTCTCACACAAACAGCATTCAAAGAAGCATAGAGAACTAATTGAGAAGATCCAGAGGAGAATGAGGATGATGGTACCAGAATAAAGAGAGCTGAGTTATTGTGATAGGATAGAGGTCACATCTCGTACAGTAAGAGAGAGGGGAAAGGGTGATTTGATCACAACTCTCACGTTTCGAAGCCAGTGTAATAATATCGACAAGAGAATACTTCTTCAAAGATAGAAAAGACAGAAGCGTGTCAGAAAAGATGCAAAATGTTCACCTTTCGTATCAGAGGAATGGATGAATGGTATAAGACTGGATGAAAGTGTCCATTGAGATCATATGAGCCACAAAGACACACTCTCTCTCCACCTTATACCTTCCACTTGACAATGTGAAACTCACACGATTCATTGTTCTTAATTATAAATTTTCGTACTGAGACACTAGCTAGCTCTGCTTTATGACAAAATCGAGGCACAAGTGAAGGAGGTTGAAGAGACAAAGTTTCTCATGCCGTAGAGATAAGGAAAAGACAATTATATATGTACATATACATATATATATATATATATATATATATATATATATATATATATATATATATATATATATATACATATAAAGGTGATATCGCACTTCAGTAGTTCATACTATCTAACGTAATTTTTCTATACATGTGGCGCGACATGTTTCGTGGAGACAGTCTACCTCACCAGGTGCCAGTACTTAACAAAGTTATCTAAATCCCAACATCACACTTGAACCCTAAAGTCCAGCGCCAATCTGTCTACACCAAGTGGTCTATAAAGGCTCTATGACTGAAGCAAGGTTTGCAATACATCCTCCGACTGAAAGACATCATAAATTCATATATTCCATACGAACGATATCTATAATCTACCTGAAGGGCATGAACAAACCTGGCAAGAGTCACCGTTCATTCTTATTTACATCTGTAGTTCATTAGCTGACCGCTAGGTGGAAGCAGACTCCCGCCAACCGTTTTCTATTTTAAGGGAAAACAGAAGTATACTTAACTATTACGGTAATCTTCACCTAACACATAAAGTTCGAATAATCGTCGGGATTAGAATTTCAGTGATACAGAAATCTAAACTAGAAAAATATCCCTGACAGGTTTAGATGGAAAGAAAATATGGAATGACTGGGATATATGAAAGAAAAGGGAGTGTGAGGCGAGCGAAAAGTTTTGTTGTGGGAGAGTGAATCATGGGAGAGGAGAGTGAGTGTTTTTATAAAGGGGTGAGGGTGAGAGGAGACAATCTACCTGAGGGAGAGAGAGAGAGAGAGAGAGAGAGAGAGAGAGAGAGAGAGAGAGAGAGAGAGAGAGAGAGAGAGAGAGTAAACAAAGGCAAGACGAGTGATAGATAAGTGCCAAGCACCCCAACTTAACTACCTCTTACCTATCTATCTATCTACCTGCATAACGACCTAATAGATTCCCCATCAAGTATTCAACAAATCTACTTACTTTTCCCCTTGCCTTCCTAATGATCCATCCACCCACTTACACTCTACTTACTTACCTATACACCTGTTTACCTAGACCCATGCTTACAGAACAACACTCCTCACTTACCTTCTGAAACACCTACCTTTTTCCTTACCTACCTACTTACCTAAATACATATATACATACCTTTCTGTGACAGTGTTTCATAATCCCACCCCACCTCATTTAAACCTCTGTGTTATTCAACAAGGACTGAGTGCCATGTTATGCAGTACCCCTGGAAAATACCCCCGAAACACCCATTTTATTCCTCTTGTGGGGCCCCTCCTAGAGCAGGAGGTCGTCATCTGCTCAAATTACAGTGGGAGGTCGTGCGCAAAGTCGTACATCACGTGAGACTCTACGACCCAAAGGGAGGGGGTGTGTGGTGGTGAGGAGTGGTGTGCGTCGCTTTGATATGCAAAGTTTGAATTAAGCGAGTTGGGGGTTGAAAGAAAATAAAGAAAACGGGAGTACTAAAAATATTTGTTAATTCGCAAAGCTTTTGTTTGATCTACGCATAATTTGCGTAATGAGGGGACACTTCATGGCAGCCTTGATCATGGGAATGTATTGCCATGGACCATGAAGGACTGAATTTTGTGGATGTCATCCTTTTCCTCTCATTATATTAGAATTGTGACACTGTGAGGCATAACGAGACAGATGAGTGCGGAAAAAGAGAGATTGACATAGAGTTGCACAGACCCCACAGACCGAGAGAGAGAGAGAGAGAGAGAGAGAAAGAGAGAGAGAGAGAGAGAGAGAGAGAGAGAGAGAGAGAGAGAGAGAGAGAGAGAGAGAGAGAGAGAGAGAGAGAGAGAGCGCATAACACCAGATGACAAACTTTTTCGTGACTTCCACCCGTTGAAGAACCGACTCTAATTAAAAGACACAAAGGAAAGAGTCATCCACCTCCATCATTGCTTAACGTCTCGTTAAACACAGAAGCTCGGCTGCCAAATCTAAAAAAAAAATTCTTCTCTCTCTATCTCTCTATTAATAATACCCACTACTTCTATAGAAAATCTATGCCATTAAATTCTCTTTCAAAAAAAAAAGGGGGGGAAAATATACTCGTATATTTTCATTTTAGGTTTGGGATGAAAAGAGGCAACTCAATATATGCAAAAAGACCCAACCGGGATTCCATAAGGTGTTCACTCTTACTCAAGACCTTCTCTTTTTTTTTCTCCCCCGTCAGAGTGAAATATGCTAAGGGGGGAAAAAATTTGCATATGACCGAGACTAGTTCATCGTCTACTAAAATGGCTGATTTTGTTACCTTCAATGGCGGGACGTGGGTGCTGGCAGTGGTCGTCGCTGTACTGTTCATGAGTTCAGTTGACAGTGACGATATTACTCATCAGGAAACTGACAGTGTAATTGGTCAGGGAGTTGACAGGTAAACAGATCAGGGAAGGGAGAGTATTACTGTTTAGGGAGCTGACAGTATAACTGAATAATGAGCTTAGATTATATTTGATCAGGGAGTTGACAGTATATTGTCAGTATATGGCAGTATTGATTATAATCTATACATTCACTTGTTCATACTTTTTACGTATCGAAAATTTCACTGCATCTATCTTATGTGAATCACTTTACACTTTCACTTTAACCCTAGATACGATCTGTAACTGTTAGTTTAACATCTCAACTAACATTCCTCCCTATCTATATTCTACATGAAATCCCTTGAGTCTCTGTCCATTTCAGTTATAACATAAATGTATCTCTTCCTTATATGATGACTTCTACTTCTTTCTAATCTCGGTCTTCCAATATTTGATTTTCATCAAAAATTTGTCAGAGATACTCTCTCCATTTCACTGGAATGTCGTCTTTACTCACCCTTACCTCATCCTTTCATGTAACATCATTTCAATTTCCACAGTGAACAATCCAGCATTTCGGGACTTCATATACCTTCTTCCTGTAATCTTCACTCACTTTTGTTTCACTCACACACACGCCATCCTCTTTGCTCCTCCGTCCCAAGATCTAATAAGATTCGCTCTTTGTCGTCTATGACTTTGATTTCAAGAGAGCATTCAACTCTCCTCTGCAAACCCATCACAAACGATCTCATTGTCAGAGTAGGACTTTATCCTCTTCTCTTCTTCCTACTCTGATGTCATTCTGTCTTTGGGTTATTGCTCCCAAGAATTCAAACCTCAAGTCATTATGTTTCCCGGTATTCTGCAGACGGTCCCTCTCCAACACAGCACGTTTCCTGACGTAGATAAAGGTTAACAAAGCACGAACTGGCTGGTGTGACTATCATATCAAGATACTCCTATGTTATGACCATGAAACATAATAAATTCCCTATCGTCCTGAGTCCACACGACTCACGTCGGTGGTGGTGTGGGCCCATCCAACACGACACACGTCGGTGGTGGTGTGGGCCCATCCAACACGACACACGTCGGTGGTGTGGGCCCATCCAACACGACACACGTCGGTGGTGGTGTGGGCCCATCCAACACGACACACTTTGTCGTGTTAAAAGCCCTTTTCAACCGTAGCTTTGTTCTGGCTTCAGCTCACACCACTCAAGCTTTGTTTTGTTATAACCTCAAGCCACTGAAACCTATGTGAATCTTTGACTCATAACAATGAATCACTATTGTGTTGTTAGTCTTACCGTTTGAAGGTATTAAGGTCAGGGAGGTGATTCATCACACAGTTCAAATATCAAAACACAAACGTAAAGTAGTCTTTGTTCTAATTAAGAGACAGGATTTCATGACAGATGAGAACGGGATTGAACCATTTTCCTGGCTGATCAGGAATGTATGCCAACAATATTCATAACACGGGAGAAGCACAGGGTTCGAACATTGGGCTGAGTAGTTGGCCTACAGCTTACCTAGCCATTCATCCTTCCTTCGGGACCGCCTAATTAGGCACCTGGCTTGAGAAAAAGGTATGTATACATTATGCAATGGCCTTGGGGAGTGCATTTTCATTTCCCGCACCGCCTCGGCTCACGTAAGAAACAAGTAATACTTCTGCAATGATTGTAGTAGACAGGAAATATCAACGACCCATTTTCTTAGCAAATGATCACCAGATAGATTCAGAGTATTCATGAAGGAGAACCAATATTTCTTAGCTTTTCCCTGACGGATTATCTATATCAAAAACAAAACACTCGTGAATCATGTCTCTTATGATACATGTAACTCAGGCTATGAAACTGGTGACCCAGGACACTATGAACTCTCTATTGACAAAAGATTTTTCTTTTAGTTTTGTGTGGAGACGAATTACGAAAACGTAACTAATTATGATTTTTGACCTGAGAGCATAATGATAATCAGAGGCTTAATTAGAATTCTGCACACTATCTCATTCCATGAAAACCATCAGAGCCATTGTGAGTTCCGTAACGTAGAAGTCAAGGAAAAAAAGAAAAGATAGAAAGGGATTTTGAACCTTACATCTCCGCTGTGTAAACACGAGTGTAACGAGACTTGAAAAAGAAAAAGAAGAGGAAGGCTATAGAGCTGCGCAAGGGCAAATATGGACACAGAAAAAGAGCAAATAGAACAGAAGGAAAACGCAACAGGGTAATCGCCACTCAACTTCTCCCAAGCTCCACTGGCATGCAAAGAAAGTCATTTACTTTTTCCCCCTCCTCTTCTCTCTCTCTCTCTCTCTCTCTCTCTCTCTCTCTCTCTCTCTCTCTCTCTCTCTCTCTCTCTCTCTCTCTCTCTCTCTCTCTCTCTCAACGCAAACACGATTGTAGGATTGTCAGACCACCCTCCCCCCAGTCCACACAGTAACTCATACTAATGACCTCTGACAAGACCATCTCAACGTTGATGTTTTTTCTTTTTTTTGATTATTTGTGAGCCAGACTGCCATTGCCAAGTCTGAATCTGTTCCATTTAATCGCCGTAATGGCGAAAGGAAAACATTTTTGCCACACGGAGACTTGTTTCTCTTCTTAGTGTGTATAACCTTCACGATTCCCTTTTTTTTTCTCTTTGACTCGTACCACACTTAGATCCGGGAATGAAATCCTCTCTTGGCATGTCCCCGCGCCGTGGTGGGGGTTGAATGACATTTTCCATCAGGGTTACTACCCACCTGGCCGGTTCTATTTGCTTAAATGTGACATTATCAGATGCGGGACACGAACCATGATACACGCTCACGAAAGGAAGGTTACCCAGGGTTCCTAACTGGAGTCGCTCACCTTTTGGAACGGTTCTAATTTGGATTAATCACGTCGGTGATGATATGAGGCCATTAGAGGTGCAGGTTTGCATTATCAGTCTGAATTATTGCATTAAAACCACCTTTTCTTTATCAGACGTGTTTACCATCTCCCGCGTGAGCGAGGTAGCGTCAAGAACAATGGATGAGAGAGAATTAGAAGGGGAATTTCTGAAGTGCCTCCTTGCTCTGCTCCTTCTTTTGGGGGTTTCCAGCCCCTCGCTCCCTCAGTATGATGGTGGATAGCATGACTGGGTGTACAGTATGATGGTGGATAGCATGACTGGGTGTACAGTATGATGGTGGATAGCATGACTGGGTGTACAGTATGATGGTGGATAGCATGACTGGGTGTACAGTATGATGGTGGATAGCATGACTGGGTGTACAGTATGATGGTGGATAGCATGACTGGGTGTACAGTATGATGGTGGATAGCATGACTGGGTGTACAGTATGATGGTGGATAGCATGACTGGGTGTACAGTATGATGGTGGATAGCATGACTGGGTGTACAGTATGATGGTGGATAGCATGACTGGGTGTACAGTATGATGGTGGATAGCATGACTGGGTGTACAGTATGATGGTGGATAGCATGACTGGGTGTACAGTATGATGGTGGATAGCATGACTGGGTGTACAGTATGATGGTGGATAGCATGACTGTTTGTACAGTATGATGGTGGATAGCATGACTGTTTGTACAGTATGATGGTGGATAGCATGACTGGGTGTACAGTATGATGGTGGATAGCATGACTGTTTGTACAGTATGATGGTGGATAGCATGACTGGGTGTACAGTATGATGGTGGATAGCATGACTGTTTGTACAGTATGATGGTGGATAGCATGACTGTTTGTACAGTATGATGGTGGATAGCATGACTGGGTGTACAGTATGATGGTGGATAGCATGACTGTTTGTACAGTATGATGGTGGATAGCATGACTGGGTGTACAGTATGATGGTGGATAGCATGACTGGGTGTACAGTATGATGGTGGATAGCATGACTGGGTGTACAGTATGATGGTGGATAGCATGACTGGGTGTACAGTATGATGGTGGATAGCATGACTGTTTGTACAGTATGATGGTGGATAGCATGACTGTTTGTACAGTATGATGGTGGATAGCATGACTGGGTGTACAGTATGATGGTGGATAGCATGACTGGGTGTACAGTATGATGGTGGATAGCATGACTGTTTGTACAGTATGATGGTGGATAGCATGACTGTTTGTACAGTATGATGGTGGATAGCATGACTGTTTGTACAGTATGATGGTGGATAGCATGACTGGGTGTACAGTATGATGGTGGATAGCATGACTGTTTGTACAGTATGATGGTGGATAGCATGACTGTTTGTACAGTATGATGGTGGATAGCATGACTGGGTGTACAGTATGATGGTGGATAGCATGACTGGGTGTACAGTATGATGGTGGATAGCATGACTGGGTGTACAGTATGATGGTGGATAGCATGACTGTTTGTACAGTATGATGGTGGATAGCATGACTGGGTGTACAGTATGATGGTGGATAGCATGACTGGGTGTACAGTATGATGGTGGATAGCATGACTGGGTGTACAGTATGATGGTGGATAGCATGACTGGGTGTACAGTATGATGGTGGATAGCATGACTGGGTGTACAGTATGATGGTGGATAGCATGACTGGGTGTACAGTATGATGGTGGATAGCATGACTGGGTGTACAGTATGATGGTGGATAGCATGACTGGGTGTACAGTATGATGGTGGATAGCATGACTGTTTGTACAGTATGATGGTGGATAGCATGACTGGGTGTACAGTATGATGGTGGATAGCATGACTGGGTGTACAGTATGATGGTGGATAGCATGACTGGGTGTACAGTATGATGGTGGATAGCATGACTGTTTGTACAGTATGATGGTGGATAGCATGACTGTTTGTACAGTATGATGGTGGATAGCATGACTGGGTGTACAGTATGATGGTGGATAGCATGACTGTTTGTACAGTATGATGGTGGATAGCATGACTGGGTGTACAGTATGATGGTGGATAGCATGACTGGGTGTACAGTATGATGGTGGATAGCATGACTGGGTGTACAGTATGATGGTGGATAGCATGACTGTTTGTACAGTATGATGGTGGATAGCATGACTGGGTGTACAGTATGATGGTGGATAGCATGACTGTTTGTACAGTATGATGGTGGATAGCATGACTGGGTGTACAGTATGATGGTGGATAGCATGACTGGGTGTACAGTATGATGGTGGATAGCATGACTGGGTGTACAGTATGATGGTGGATAGCATGACTGGGTGTACAGTATGATGGTGGATAGCATGACTGGGTGTACAGTATGATGGTGGATAGCATGACTGGGTGTACAGTATGATGGTGGATAGCATGACTGGGTGTACAGTATGATGGTGGATAGCATGACTGGGTGTACAGTATGATGGTGGATAGCATGACTGGGTGTACAGTATGATGGTGGATAGCATGACTGGGTGTACAGTATGATGGTGGATAGCATGACTGGGTGTACAGTATGATGGTGGATAGCATGACTGTTTGTACAGTATGATGGTGGATAGCATGACTGTTTGTACAGTATGATGGTGGATAGCATGACTGTTTGTACAGTATGATGGTGGATAGCATGACTGGGTGTACAGTATGATGGTGGATAGCATGACTGGGTGTACAGTATGATGGTGGATAGCATGACTGGGTGTACAGTATGATGGTGGATAGCATGACTGGGTGTACAGTATGATGGTGGATAGCATGACTGTTTGTACAGTATGATGGTGGATAGCATGACTGGGTGTACAGTATGATGGTGGATAGCATGACTGGGTGTACAGTATGATGGTGGATAGCATGACTGGGTGTACAGTATGATGGTGGATAGCATGACTGGGTGTACAGTATGATGGTGGATAGCATGACTGGGTGTACAGTATGATGGTGGATAGCATGACTGGGTGTACAGTATGATGGTGGATAGCATGACTGGGTGTACAGTATGATGGTGGATAGCATGACTGGGTGTACAGTATGATGGTGGATAGCATGACTGGGTGTACAGTATGATGGTGGATAGCATGACTGGGTGTACAGTATGATGGTGGATAGCATGACTGGGTGTACAGTATGATGGTGGATAGCATGACTGGGTGTACAGTATGATGGTGGATAGCATGACTGGGTGTACAGTATGATGGTGGATAGCATGACTGGGTGTACAGTATGATGGTGGATAGCATGACTGGGTGTACAGTATGATGGTGGATAGCATGACTGTTTGTACAGTATGATGGTGGATAGCATGACTGGGTGTACAGTATGATGGTGGATAGCATGACTGGGTGTACAGTATGATGGTGGATAGCATGACTGTTTGTACAGTATGATGGTGGATAGCATGACTGGGTGTACAGTATGATGGTGGATAGCATGACTGGGTGTACAGTATGATGGTGGATAGCATGACTGGGTGTACAGTATGATGGTGGATAGCATGACTGGGTGTACAGTATGATGGTGGATAGCATGACTGGGTGTACAGTATGATGGTGGATAGCATGACTGGGTGTACAGTATGATGGTGGATAGCATGACTGGGTGTACAGTATGATGGTGGATAGCATGACTGGGTGTACAGTATGATGGTGGATAGCATGACTGGGTGTACAGTATGATGGTGGATAGCATGACTGGGTGTACAGTATGATGGTGGATAGCATGACTGGGTGTACAGTATGATGGTGGATAGCATGACTGGGTGTACAGTATGATGGTGGATAGCATGACTGGGTGTACAGTATGATGGTGGATAGCATGACTGGGTGTACAGTATGATGGTGGATAGCATGACTGGGTGTACAGTATGATGGTGGATAGCATGACTGGGTGTACAGTATGATGGTGGATAGCATGACTGGGTGTACAGTATGATGGTGGATAGCATGACTGGGTGTACAGTATGATGGTGGATAGCATGACTGGGTGTACAGTATGATGGTGGATAGCATGACTGGGGTGTACAGTATGATGGGTGGATAGCATGACTGGGTGTACAGTATGATGGTGGATAGCATGACTGGGGTGTATAGTATGATGGGTGGATAGCATGACTGTTTGTACAGTATGATGGTGGATAGCATGACTGGGTGTACAGTATGATGGTGGATAGCATGACTGTTTGTACAGTATGATGGTGGATAGCATGACTGTTTGTACAGTATGATGGTGGATAGCATGACTGGGGTGTATAGTATGATGAGTGGGTAGCATGACTGAGGCATAATCCCGGGATGTGTTGCATAACTGGGGGTGTGTTGCATGACTTGGATGTACAGCATGACTAGTGTGAAGCAGGACTTGGGTGGGTATATCATGCCTTAGTCACTCCTCCTCCTCCGGCACCCTACCCCATCGCTCCCCATCATTACCCCAATTCCCCTAGACTTAGTGTGTCAAAGACAGTCAGCTGAAGCAGACAGAGGGATTCTTGGCGCTTTATCAAGGGGACAAAGCAGGTTTATCTTAAATCACCTGTGCAGAGTTATCACTAAGTTAGAAAGATATTACCCTTAGGGAAGACGCTCTGTGTCAAGCAAGAGACTATATGACATGATGATATCGGATAGCATAAGGTTTTATTCACAATGGATGCATTTAGACCAGACATACGAGGATCAACCGTTATGATATATCCATCTGGGGAGATGTCGATCTCTCCTACTTCTTTCGTCTTTCTATATTCCTATAAAAGTTCCAGCTTTAGGTGAAAGATCTACAAAAACCTGAAGATTTCCATATAATTCCAATGTTAATTTTCTTATCCTCTTTTCGTCCGACATGGCTCACAGATGTTTCTTTCAGATGCTTTTCTGGTCATATCGATCACAACCTAAGATAGAATTGTACATTCCTATTGACGACTGTCAATAATTTCTATTACGAAAAGGCGATATATAAAAATCTTTCTCTATATGTGCAGTTTTTATGAATGATATGTAGTGAGAAGCATGTAGAGAGTTGTGGCCATTTATACAGTTATGGGCATCCTATATAAACAAAAGTTACTTGTCTTACTAAAGTACCGAGTGGGGCATTCAGGGCTTTATAGTCCTCTGGAGCTGTGCGTGGCGACGTTTTGGCTGAGGTGCTTCGAACTCAAGGCGAACCTGACGCTCCTCGGCGATGGACTTCGATGGTTAGGGGGGAAGTGAGTCCCAGAGTCGTCATTGTTTAGGGATGCTCCTCGTGGTCACCAGGTATTTCCAGCTGACTTCGATCCTGGTGCAGGTGCTGGGAAGTGCTCCTCGGCCCTCAGGCCTCCCCACCAGGTATTACTTGGGCACTGGTACAAGTGTTGAGGAAGTGATCATCATTCCTCAGGGCTTGTCCTTGGTACAAATGCTGGAAAAGTGAGTAACGTTACCTCTACGAGCTCGCCTCTGGGAGAGGGACTAAGGAACCGTCCGTCCCCTGAGGGCTTGTCCCCAGTGGTTTAGTATCTCAGACGTTCCTTTCATTGACTTTTGGTTTACGCATCTTGGCCAGGTTCTTTCCGTATCTTTGGCGCTGAATGGAGGCAAATTGGCTCATCTTGAACTTGAGGATTGCTCAGACAAGCGAACTATAAGATACCATCTGCTGGTTCCAGCCAATGGAACGCAGGGAAGGAAGAAGAAGAAGAGGAGGAGGAGGAGGAGGAGGAGGAGGAAGGAAAGGAGAGGGAGGAAGAGGAGATCATCTTCCTCTCGCTGATCCAAGCTTAGAATGCTTCTAAACTTGTAATGGGAAAGAAGTTTGAATTCCACAGAGGTGAATTTCGTATCCCAGTCAGAGAACACCTTCCTCTCCTAGAACTTACTGTAGTCGAGTCCTTCTTTGAGCCACCACACACGGGACGATATCTCGTCCGTCCGCTTGCAGAAAAACGTCCGCTGAAAGCAAAACGACCTTCTGGTATCGTTTTTGTTTTCATGACGCTTTCAACTTTATTGCCTAAAGATGGTGTTATATTTTCATGGACTTCGTAGGACAAGCCCGTACGAACATGATTTTGCGACCTTCCACCATTACCCATGTCTAAAATCACCTGAGCTAAGACTCTCAACGTTGACACCTTAATAGGGCTATAACTAGCAATATGTGCTCTAACAACCGTTATCGTGTGTGTCTACAGTTAATAGCACTATTTGCAGCAACGATATCATTAGTGGATATCAAAAGCCACTTGTCAACTCTCATTACTGATGCAGCCGCTATATCTACTTACGCTGCTAGAAATAGCAATAACAACCTGATATGACACTCTCGCTAGTTGTATCCATCCACACTGCTATAAGTATCTATATCTGCTAATAATGATGCCCTTTTTTCATCAAGGCAATCTCATTTACGATATATATATATATATATATATATATATATATATATATATATCTTTCTTTCAAACTATTTGCCATTTCCCGCGTTAGCGAGGTAGCGTTAAGAACAGAGGACTGGGCCTTTGAGGGAATATCCTCACCTGGCCCCCTTCTCTGTTCCTTCTTTTGGAAAATTAAAAAAAAAAAAAATGATGAGAAGGGAGGATTTCCAGCCCCCGCTCCCTCCCCTTTTAGTCGCCCTCTACGACACGCAGGGAATACGTGGGAAGCATTCTTTCTCCCCTATCCCCAGGGATAATATATATATATATATATATATATTGTTGTTGTTCGCTGATGATACAGCGCTGGTGGCTGATTCATGTGAGAAACTGCAGAAGCTGGTGACTGAGTTTGGTAAAGTGTGTGGAAGAAGAAAGTTGAGAGTAAATGTGAATAAGAGCAAGGTTATTAGGTACAGTAGGGGTGAGGGTCAAGTCAATTGGGAGGTGAGTTTGAATGGAGAAAAACTGGAGGAAGTGAAGTGTTTTAGATATCTGGGAGTGGATCTGTCAGCGGATGGAACCATGGAAGCGGAAGTGGATCATAGGGTGGGGGAGGGGGCGAAAATTTTGGGAGCCTTGAAAAATGTGTGGAAGTCGAGAACATTATCCCGGAAAGCAAAAATGGGTATGTTTGAAGGAATAGTAGTTCCAACAATGTTGTATGGTTGCGAGGCGTGGGCTATGGATAGAGTTGTGCGCAGGAGGATGGATGTGCTGGAAATGAGATGTTTGAGGACAATGTGTGGTGTGAGGTGGTTTGATCGAGTAAGTAACGTAAGGGTAAGAGAGATGTGTGGAAATAAAAAGAGCGTGGTTGAGAGAGCAGAAGAGGGTGTTTTGAAATGGTTTGGGCACATGGAGAGAATGAGTGAGGAAAGATTGACCAAGAGGATATATGTGTCGGAGGTGGAGGGAACGAGGAGAAGAGGGAGACCAAATTGGAGGTGGAAAGATGGAGTGAAAAGGATTTTGTGTGATCGGGGCCTGAACATGCAGGAGGGTGAAAGGAGGGCAAGGAATAGAGTGAATTGGAGCGATGTGGTATACAGGGGTTGACGTGCTGTCAGTGGATTGAATCAAGGCATGTGAAGCGTCCGGGGTAAACCATGGAAAGCTGTGTAGGTATGTATATTTGCGTGTGTGGACGTGTGTATGTACATGTGTATGGGGGGGGGTTGGGCCATTTCTTTCGTCTGTTTCCTTGCGCTACCTCGCAAACGCGGGAGACAGCGACAAAGTATAAAAAAAAAAAAAAAAAAAAAAAAAAAAATATATATATATATATATATATATATATATATATATATATATATATATATATCGACCCATTGTGGTGCTGTCCCTTTGATATATGTACTCACATTGGCCTTATCACCTTCTGTATCTACGAAACTGAGTAAAGCCACTAAGGTCTACGACCATCACTAGTAATTCGAAGCCATTTCGACCCCTCGTTCCAGTGAGCTTCAAGTGCACAAAATAGCAGTTTCAACATCAAATACCCCGTTATCTCGAATGTGAGAAAGCCTATGAACCATACAGTCGCTGTACCAAATTACATTCGTCTGAGAAAGTACACTTGAATTTCAGTATACAAATCAAGAATAATTTAACCCAGCCCGAGACAATAGAAGGGTGACTGAACTAACAAAGTGAAGCTTGATAATCTTTTTTTCACTAACGGCAAACTGTGTCACACACAATTTCGTACTGTACGCACACGAAACGTTATACTATGATGCTATATATTTTTGATATAGAATATAGAAAAAAAAAAACTGGCCCACTCTCAAAGTTTTACTTGATATATGTTTTTTCCGTGGGGCGAAATTGCCTGATGGACATCTATCCACAGTGGATAAAGGGAAGCGAATGTAATATAATTTTTTTTAGAGAGAGAAAATGAGAGAGAACGAAGAAAAAACATAACGAAATATGCCAGTCTTCCTTTAGTGTGAAAAATCAGTAACGGTTGTCTGTTAAGCTGGTAAAAATAGCCACTTATGCTGTTGGCATTTTTATGACTGATTTGTTCAGAGAAACTTTATTTTTCATTTTTTTGAGTTAACAGCCCTTAAATGAGAGTTGAGTTCCCTTAAATGATCTTAAAGGAATTACGGATCACTACCGTACGTCATGAGTAATTTGTGGCGACGAGGTGGTAGAGAGAGAGAGAGAGAGAGAGAGAGAGAGAGAGAGAGAGAGAGAGAGAGAGAGAGAGAGAGAGAGAGAGAGAGAGAGAGAGAGAGAGAGAGAGAGAGAGCTACTGAATGTATCTGATAACGTGGGAGTGAATGTACACGTGAACTGATACCTTATCACAATGACCCCCCACCCTCCCTTAAGCTTGTATTGTACTGCTTATCTGTATCTATCACTGATATGAGAAGCTTCCTCAAACGACTGGGACCATCCCATACAATCATCCTAACACTGACTCATAACTACTGGTCCATGTACTTGCATTTTGCGTTACCTATAACACACACACACACACACACACACACACACACACACACACACACACTTCGTCTTCGCCTCCCCCTCTATCTATTCACCTTTTACAACTAATTCATCCTTCAAATTATTCACACTCTCCCTCGTCTCTCACTCTTTCTGTTCACTCTACAACCAACTCTTCCTTCACATTATTCACACTTCTTCCTCCCCCTCTACATCCATCTCTTCTCCCTCTCTTGCTTTATCCTCACTTATCCATCCAATTACGAAGTTTTTCTCTGAAGGATTTAAATTCAGATCCTCCAGCATTTGCGAATTTGAGCCTTCATGCTTACTATCTTTATATTTAGAACTCTTGCATCCTACTCTCTTTTGTTCAGAATGTATGCATTCAAACATTATACATTCAAAAACTATATAGTTGAGATTTTGCATTTGAAACCTTGATATTTCTGAGCCTAAACCCTATTAATAGGGAATCTATTTTGAGCCTTTTCAAGAAGAATATATATATATATATATATATATATATATATATATATATATATATATATATATATATATATACATATATATATATATATATGATCATGAGTATCTATGTTTCATATATCTATGCTATAAATTATTATTCAAACCACTGCATTAGGAATCAATCAAAATGCTACTGAAAATTTCATTTGCTACTTTTTAATTTCTTTGTTCATTATTCTACCTGATATGATATAGTCGTTTAGTTTACCATGATACTGCTGAATTGAGTTTACTACTGTAGACCAATGTAAACTCAGCCATAAAGACAACTTTCATATAACTATTGTCACAATGGGTATACCTTGTATACCTGGGGTATACTTTTCTGGATACATATGTATTCCTTAATTTCAAAGGTATAAAGAAATATATGTATACCTTCACTGAGCAAAGTAGAGCATGAGGAAACAAATATAACATATGATATATCATGTACATAGCGTAATATATAAGTGCCATACACTTTTGCCTCATAACGCATTTAAATCTAGTAAATTTAATCATTTCTATAACGACTGAGCGATTTTTAGCAAGTAATAACATCAAAGTTCATACATTTCTTTCTAATTCAACTAACACATGATTTAGGGAAAGACAACCATAATATGACATAATATGTAAAGTATTCGACTTCCATCAGGTGGGGTGATGCAAAAACAGAAACAAAGTAAAAAGGAAAAGAATTAACCAACATAAGTAGATTTCATCTTGCGACACTCTGGCTAAGAGTCACATGTCTTTGATTTATGGAAATGTTTCGGAAATTGGTTCAGTTTATGACTTCGAACACTGAGTAAGCAGGTAAGGAAAGCCGTAGAAACTGCGTACATGTGCGGGGATGAAGTGATAAACAGTTGTCAAGGCTTCATACGTCTGACCGGACCAGCAGCAAAGACGGTGGTCAAAAAATACAAGAGAACACGGCGCAGAAACGTGGAACACGGCTGCTCGAGGATAAGGGTCGAGGAGCGGCGTGAGACGAGGAAGCACGCTCTTGCGGGGGTATATAGACTTGTGTCTTTGTGTCTTACTCATACATGATAGTATTGAGAAGAGAGGCAACAGGAAGCACACCCTCCATGACTCTAACAAGCTGCTCGTCTGATTAACTTTCGAAGACGTTGAAAAACTGAAATTAATTACACATCTGCATTGATAACTATTATTGATGTAGGTAGTTTACACTGATCAACGATTCATCAACGAACTATGAGTTGATTTTAGTAAATCACCTCAAGTCGTAGAGAAATTTTAATGGCTTTGATTATTCTATTTTTGGTATAGATGAAACCATCAATATCAGATATTGGAATTTCATTTGCCTCCAGATATGAATAACCATTTAGGCAAGATTTATATTTGTGAATAAATCATAGATGAAAAAAAACACACAGTACGAAAATATTTCAATAAATGATCCTTCCATTATTCTCCCTGCATTTCTCCAGGGAGCTATAACTTATTATTAGCTTGGTGGTTGACGTGGCTGGCGAGCTAGACACTTGGGTGGCTAGGCTCGCCATGTGGTGTAACCATTACTTCCCAGTGTGGCTGGAATCTTAAGTGGGAGCCGTGCGCCTCCAGTGGGTCCAAATACTTGGTTTCCTCGCCTTCCACTGCAGGGCTTGGAGCGAGGAGGAAGTGATGGTTGTGATTACTTATTTATAATTACTTCCTTGTTTGTGATTACTTATTTGTACTTACTTGTAATTACTTATTTGTACTAACTTATTTGTAATTACTTATTTGTATTTACTTATTTGTACTTACTTACTTGTACTTACCTATGGGTAATTAACTATTGGCACTGAACGGAAGGTAAAGGGGAGGAGGATTTTTAAACTCATGGGGCACCCGTCTTTTGAACCTTTCACTATAGTCATACATCCACTTGAAGTTCTATTTGCTGTCTGTATTTACGACAATGTCTTTGGATCATGCCAGTCATTCTTATACTGGAAATTCTTCTTTACACCTTATTTAATGCACGTTTCTTGCTATATTTCATGTTATGTACTTTAGTTTTGCATATATATATATATATATATATATTTTTTTTTTTTTTTTTTATACTTTGTCGCTGTCTCCCGCGTTTGCGAGGTAGCGCAAGGAAACAGACGAAAGAAATGGCCCAACCCCCCCCATACACATGTATATACATACGTCCACACACGCAAATATACATACCTACACAGCTTTCCATGGTTTACCCCAGACGCTTCACATGCCTTGATTCAATCCACTGACAGCACGTCAACCCCGGTATACCGCATCGCTCCAATTCACTCTATTCCTTGCCCTCCTTTCACCCTCCTGCATGTTCAGGCCCCGATCACACAAAATCTTTTTCACTCCATCTTTCCACCTCCAATTTGGTCTCCTTCTTCTCCTTGCTCCCTCCACTTCCGACACATATATCCTCTTGGTCAATCTTTCCTCACTCATTCTCTCCATGTGCCCAAACCACTTCAAAACACCCTCTTCTGCTCTCTCAACCACGCTCTTTTTATTTCCACACATCTCTCTTACCCTTACGTTACTCACTCGATCAAACCACCTCACACCACACATTGTCCTCAAACATCTCATTTCCAGCACATCCATCCTCCTGCGCACAACTCTATCCATAGCCCACGCCTCGCAACCATACAACATTGTTGGAACCACTATTCCTTCAAACATACCCATTTTTGCTTTCCGAGATAATGTTCTCGACTTCCACACATTCTTCAAGGCCCCCAGAATTTTCGCCCCCTCCCCCACCCTATGATCCACTTCCGCTTCCATGGTTCCATCCGCTGCCAGATCCACTCCCAGATATCTAAAACACTTCACTTCCTCCAGTTTTTCTCCATTCAAACTCACCTCCCAATTGACTTGACCCTCAACCCTACTGTACCTAATAACCTTGCTCTTATTCACATTTACTCTTAACTTTCTTCTTCCACACACTTTACCAAACTCAGTCACCAGCTTCTGCAGTTTCTCACATGAATCAGCCACCAGCGCTGTATCATCAGCGAACAACAACTGACTCACTTCCCAAGCTCTCTCATCCCCAACAGACTTCATACTTGCCCCTCTTTCCAAAACTCTTGCATTTACCTCCCTAACAACCCCATCCATAAACAAATTAAACAACCATGGAGACATCACACACCCCTGCCGCAAACCTACATTCACTGAGAACCAATCACTTTCCTCTCTTCCTACACGTACACATGCCTTACATCCTCGATAAAAACTTTTCACTGCTTCTAACAACTTTCCTCCCACACCATATATTCTTAATACCTTCCACAGAGAATCTCTATCAACTCTATCATATGCCTTCTCCAGATCCATAAATGCTACATACAAATCCATTTGCTTTTCTAAGTATTTCTCACATACATTCTTCAAAGCAAACACCTGATCCACACATCCTCTACCACTTCTGAAACCACACTGCTCTTCCCCAATCTGATGCTCTGTACATGCCTTCACCCTCTCAATCAATACCCTCCCATATAATCATACATATATATATATATATATATATATATATATATATATATATATATATATATATATATATATATATATATATATATATATATATATATATATATATATCTATATATATATATATATATATATATATATATATATATATATATATATATATATATATATATATATATTTTTTTTTTTTTTTTTTTTTGCTGTCTCCCCCGTTTGCGAGGTAGCGCAAGGAAACAGACGAAAGAAATGGCCCAACCCACCCTCATACACATGTATATACATACGTCCACACACGCAAATATACATACCTACACAGCTTTCCATGGTTTACCCCAGACGCTTCACATGCCTTGATTCAATCCACTGACAGTACGTCAATCCCGGTACACCACCTCGATCCAGTTCACTCTATTCCTTGCCCTCCTTTCACACTCCTGCATGTTCAGGCCCCGATCACACAAAATCTTTTTCACTCCATCTTTCCACTTCCAATTTGGTCTCCCACTTTTCCTCGTTCCCTCCACCTCCGACACATATATCCTCTTGGTCAATCTTTCCTCACTCATTCTCTCCATGTGCCCAAACCATTTCAAAACACCCTCTTCTGCTCTCTCAACCACGCTCTTTTTATTTCCACACATCTCTCTTACCCTTACGTTACTTACTCGATCAAACCACCTCACACCACACATTGTCCTCAAACATCTCATTTCCAGCACATCCATCCTCCTGCGCACAACTCTATCCATAGCCCACGCCTCGCAACCATACAACATTGTTGGAACCACTATTCCTTCAAACATACCCATTTTTGCTTTCCGAGATAATGTTCTCGACTTCCACACATTCTTCAAGGCTCCCAGGATTTTTGCCCCCTCCCCCACCCTATGATCCACTTCCGCTTCCATGGTTCCATCCGCTGCCAGATCCACTCCCACATATCTAAAACACTTCACTTCCTCCAGTTTTT
This sequence comes from Panulirus ornatus, assembly GCF_036320965.1. Lineage (NCBI taxonomy): Eukaryota > Metazoa > Arthropoda > Malacostraca > Decapoda > Palinuridae > Panulirus > Panulirus ornatus. Next base: position 8,242,555 of record NC_092275.1, on the reverse strand, counting down.
CTCCATTCAAACTTACCTCCCAATTGACTTGACCCTCAACCCTACTGTACCTAATTACCTTGCTCTTATTCACATTTACTCTTAACTTTCTTCTTTCACACACTTTACCAAATTCAGTCACCAGCTTCTGCAGTTTCTCACATGAATCAGCCACCAGCCCTGTATCATCAGCGAACAACAACTGACCCACTTCCCAAGCTCTCTCATCCCCAACAGACTTCATACTCGCCCCTCTTTCCAAAACTCTTGCATTCACCTCCCTAACAACCCCATCCATAAACAAATTAAACAACCATGGAGACATCACACACCCCTGCCGCAAACCTACATTCACTGAGAACCAATCACTTTCCTCTCTTCCTACACGTACACATGCCTTACATCCTCGATAAAAACTTTTCACTGCTTCTAACAACTTGCCTCCCACACGATACATTCTTAATACCTTCCACAGAGCATCTCTATCAACTCTATCATATGCCTTCTCCAGATCCATAAATGCTACATACAAATCCATTTGCTTTTCTAAGTATTTCTCACATACATTCTTCAAAGCAAACACCTGATCCACACATCCTCTACCACTTCTGAAACCACACTGCTCTTCCCCAATCTGATGCTCTGTACATGCCTTCACCCTCTCAATCAATACCCTCCCATATAATTTACCAGGAATACTCAACAAACTTATACTCTGTAATTTGAGCACTCACTCTTATCCCCTTTGCCTTTGTACAATGGCACTATGCACGCATTCCGCCAATCCTCAGGCACCTCACCATGAGTCATACATACATTAAATAACCTTACCAACCAGTCAATAATACAGTCACCCCCTTTTTTAATAAATTCCACTGCAATACCATCCAAACCTGCTGCCTTGCCGGCTTTCATCTTCCGCAAAGCTTTCACTACCTCTTCTCTGTTTACCAAATCATTTTCCCTAACCCTCTTACTTTGCACACCACCTCGACCAAAACACCCTATATCTGCCACTCTATCATCAAACACATTCAACAAACCTTCAAAATACTCACTCCATCTCCTTCTCACATCACCACTACTTGTTATCACCTCCCCATTTGCGCCCTTCACTGAAGTTCCCATTTGCTCCCTTGTCTTACGCACTTTATTTACCTCCTTCCAGAATATATTTTTATTCTCCCTAAAATTTAATGATACTCTCTCACCCCAACTCTCATTTGCCCTCTTTTTCATATATATATATATATGTATATATATATATATATATATATATATATATATATATATATATATATATATATATATATATATATATATATATATATATATATATATATATATATATATATATATATATATATATATATATATATATATATATATATATATATATATATATATATATATATATATATATATTTGTATATGTATATATATATATATATATATATATATATATATATATATATATATATATATATATATATATATATATATATATATATCAACTTTCAGTTTTACCATATTAATCGAGAATTTACTTTCTTACACTCTATCACATACTTCCACAACTCCTGTTTCAGGAGTATTGCTACTCCTTCCCTTGCTCTTGTCCTCTCACTAACCCCTGACTTTACTCCCCAGACATTCCCAAACCACTCTTCCCCTTTACCCTTGAGCTTCGTTTCACTCAGAGCCAAAACATCCAGGTTCCTTTCCTCAAACATACTACCTATCTCTCCTTTTTTCACATCTTGGTTACATCCACACACATTTAGGCACCCCACTCTGAGCCTTCGAGGAGGATGAGCACTCCCCGCGTGACTCCTTCTTCTGTTTCCCATTTTAGAAAGTTAATACATAATATATATATATATATATAATCATGCAATATATTCATGTACCAGTTTTGCATATGGGTCATCCACGTCACTGATCATATCTCTCTATCCATCACCTCTTGATATTCATTTCATTTGCATATTCATCGAATCTGTGGATTAATTGTTGTATTGGATCTCCATATCTCTGTTCAGCTATAAAATTAATGGTTATTCTTATTCTCCGAGACGCCATTGATGTTCATCACTATCTCCCCTTACCACCCTTCTTCCATTTTCTTTCTCATTGAAATATTCCTACTTCCGTTTTCCTTTTCTTCACTCTCTCCATTTGAAACTGGTATATTTTCTTTTATTTTATTGTTCATTCTTCTCGTCTGTCTCCTATTATCATCTTTCATCGCTGTTTTTGTTTTGTGTCTTTTAATTTCAATCGTTTTCTTTGTCTATCCTCCAACAGTTATTTCTTTTATGTCAGTCTCTTTAGTCGATGTCTCCATTTTTCCTTCTTGTTTCTTCCTCTGCTTTTTTCTTTTTTTCTTTCTTCTCCTCTTCGTTTTATGCTTACGTTTTCTCCCTCACATTGCTATCACTTTTATATATATATATATATATATATATATATATATATATAAAAGTTGTATTATAGAGAACTACATTTATTAAACAGAGAGTTGACATTTAATGTTGCATTTAGCTTTAAAACACATTTGTATTCTGGTGTTTTCACGACATTTTATTAAAGAATTTGAAATTTTATGGCAACTCTTTGGCAGATGATGACTCTTTTTATGTTATGTGATGATGACAACATATGTTGGCTCTGCTGTTGCAAAATGATCATCACATTCACGTTCCAGCAATTTCGTGTTCAGTTGCACAGCATTGGATATCCTGGTGTTACGATGTCATGTATCAATTCCCTTCGGGTCATTCCCTTCAATAAAGAGAGCTTTTGTGAGGAAAGATATTAAAAAGATTTGTCTTTTTTTTTGGGGGCCATTGGATTTGTTAATAATGAACATTTAATTGAATTTTGGCGATTTTTTTTGGGTGGGGAGTTACGATTGGTTTAGAAAAGATAAAACAAATTCATTAGTTTTAAACTATTTATGCTTAATCTTCTCTCTCTCTCTCTCTCTCTCTCTCTCTCTCTCTCTCTCTCTCTCTCTCTCTCTCTCTCTCTCTCTCTCTCTCTCTCACACACACACACACACACGCACACACGTACATGAGTCACCAAGGGTACGTCCTACGTCGGGTGCGCATGGGTTCGAATCGTGGGTGCGGCGTTTAAGCCCACATCCAACCAAGGTGTTCATCCTCCCCTCTCGGCTGGTCGATAAATGGGTACGTGGCTTAAGCTGGTATGTGTGTGTGTGTGTGTGTGTGTGTGTGTGTGTGTGTGTGTGTGTGTGTGTGTGTGTGTGTAAACAGCTCTCTTTCGTCTGTATCAAACATCTCGACCTCACAGCTCGTCTGGACTGACTATCCACAGTCTCCCTGAACCTGGACCTTATTTTCCTACCCTTATAACCTTCCCCTTTTCCCCAACACTGCTGCATCAGCCCAACTCTCCACCAAATTCAGGTCTCTCCCTGGACGAGGGCAAGATCTCGCTCATCTATAATGGTAATTTAGGTCTGGATTACCCTGACTCCGTTTTCTTGCTCTTTCTGCTTCGTATAATCTGTTTCTTTGTCTGTCTCCCTGTCTGTCATTCTGTCTGAGGGTACGTGTCTGTTTATCATACTTTTTTGTCTTTCTGTCTGTCTTTGTAGACAGTAGGTGGTAGACAGCCACCGACCAGGGAGGTATATTACCGATATTACCACGCCTGGGTATCGGGAGGGGGCCTGGGTATCGGGAAAGGGCCTGGTATCGGGAAGGGCCTGGCTATCGGGAGGGGGCCTGGGTATAGGGAAGGGCCTGGGTATCGGGAAGGGCCTGGGTATCGGGAGGGGGCCTGGGTATCGGGAGGGGGCCTGGTATCGGGAAGGGCCTGGGTATCGGGAAGGGCCTGGGTATCGGGAGGGTTAGTGTCGGTGACCGAACACTTCAGTGGCTGTTCATTGTCACTCCTGTGGCACTCCTTTAACGCTACTGGCTACTACTACCACTACTACTACTACTACTACTACTCTCTCTCTCTCTCTCTCTCTCTCTCTCTCTCTCTCTCTCTCTCTCTCTCTCTCTCTCTCTCTCTCTCTCCCCTGTGACCGTCTGTCGTTCACAGAAACCAGCCAGGTCCTCCCGTAAGACCCCCCCCCCCTAATTAAGGGCCTCCCCCACTTCACCCCAAATGGGTGGATGGATGGGGGGGGGCGGTTCCCATTGACGAGTCGGTTCCATTAAGCTGGTAATCATGAACAACACAATGGGTGGAACACGTGTTCAGTTGAACCTGGTCAGGTGAACAGCATTACACCAACAGTGTCGCAATTACTTTATTAATGATTACCTAAATTTATTACTTTATTAATGATAACCTAATCATTACTTTATTGCTTTATCAATGATTACCTAATCATTACTTTATTACTTTATTAATGATTACCGAAGAAGTTCTTTCCAAGAAAGTGACCTGATGTTACCCAGGGCCGTTTTCTATAGGCTCTTGCAATTTATGATTGCGTTACTTCCAGTAGCAAGGAAGTGTGGACTCCTTTAGTGTGGGAAGTTCTTTAGCGTGGTGTAACGTTATGTAGGCGGAGTCCGGTAGATAAAGAAATCCTCCCTTCACCGTTTCTCCCTAACTTTATGGTCTCCCACACACTCACACTACACTCATACACACTCATACACACTCATACACACGTTCCTCTCCCTTGTTCCCAAGCCACTACTGTTACAGATCCCGACCCATGATTTTTCCATCTCTTTCCCTCATCTATTCCATAAATCCTCCCTTATCCTCACTCCTCGCTCTATCCACACCTCTCACACCTAACCTAACCTTGAGCATCACTATGTAGTGCAACACAAACTCCTCATAGGATTTTTCAATTTTCCAACCACTTGCTCATGTTCTACATAAAATCATTAGGAGAGACAGATGTAAACCCTCCACAAAGTATACCTACAAGTTTAAAGCTCCTTCGGGTACTAGTTTTCCCAGTATATCCAGAATCTGTTTCTCCATTTCCATGATGTATATATATACTTCCTCCATGTTGAAAATCTTTAGCCTCCTCCAAAATCTCTCACTAGCGAGCTATATCTCTCACACTGGCTCTCCCCTCTCTCTCACTCACACACTCACTTTGCTTTTGTTAGCATACGCAGGTCTACATAAAGTTCGGCGTTTCTCTCTTTACAGTAGCCCCCTGGAGATAGAAAGTGAAGGGCGCAATCCATTGTAACATTTCCAGTCTTCCAGGAAACACGGGGACTTGGGGCTTAGCTTGACGACTTCCCTACCTAGCCACCAGGGGTCAAGATAACTGTCATTTCTTTTATACAGGAAGCGTAGGAACGAGCATAGGATGTGGGGTTAGGACATTTACTCAAATGTATATGTATATTTAACTAGGCTTCAGTAAAGAGTGAGGTACCTAGGTTTGAGCTTGTGAATCTGTTATGAGTACCAAGCTACTAAGAGACTTTGTGAGCGAGTAGTTCTTACTGTATGGCTACTCAGAAGCCAATTTCCATCTCTGATGCTTGTGTACGCCAAATGGTGACACTACATGTACTGGAAAGTGATGATATACCTTTCCTCACCTGGGAATGACTGATGTGTCAAATAATCACAAGGAGTGATATCTGATTATTCATGTTTACTTTTAGGTTTGTTAAGGAAACGGTTTGATATAATACCCTCATAGATTGGTGGTCTAATTTGTGCAGTTCTCGTTTAGAGATTAGAAGGTTATGACTCCACATCAAGGTGGTTAAGCCATTCTTCGATTGAAGTAAATTGGTTTACATTAACTTTTTTCTCCTGGTCATATGTAAAGTTGCATGAGATCTGGTGTGTGATTACCACAGGATTCTTCGAGTTCGGCTGTTCGTGTAGGTCCTGCAGGAGTTGTCATCGCTAAGGAACGCTGGAGGAAGACAATCTCTGGCAGACGAGCAACCGCCTACACTCCCTCGCTCCACCGATACCGCCTCTTTTGGTCCCTGTGGCATTTACCTGACGACATGTGAGGCGGCTTCCACGAACACACGCCTCCTCCGCCAGCGACCAGAGTTGCCCCGGCAACTCAAATTAACCTCCCGAGAGCGATGTAGGATCCTGTTGCGTGTCCTGTCGAACGAACACAGTCTTCCAGCCCAGTGAGTGTCTTAGGAGGCAGAGAGGGTGGACAGCAGTGTGTCTGCTAGGTTCTCCAAAGATATAGCTTTCAATACTGTTGCTGATGGGCGACTCTATGTCCCTAGTCTTTTTCCACAGACATGAGAGAAATCAACTCCTCTTTCATGTCGAAGCCAATTATGATACATTCCTTCTTATGCCTCTCCTTGCGTAGCCACTCCCGCGCACTCTGGCCCATGTCCAGATGACATGGACAGCCTTCAGCAACGTTTTCACCATATCATCTACCTCTCCTTAATCAACAATAGATTTAGAATTCTACTGTATGGATGATCCTCGGCTCTGACTGCTTCTGCCCCTTCAAAATTCAGATCAACCATCATCAGAATTAGATAATGAGGCTTGATCCTTTACATTATCTAAGCTGTACTTCTATGGCGTCGTTTGGATTCAAGAACATTCCTTCCTTCCTTGACCCCGTCTCTATGTTCGTGGAACGCGGAACGAAACTGGATCTCCTATTAAGTTTTAACGGCATCATAAGTCATTAGGAAACTAATGTCTAGCTTCCTGCCAGGGTCTCTAAATGAACCTCGAAGAAGTTTATGCCAAAGTGTTTTTCCTCGAACTTTCCATTTCCTAGACCTTGACCTGATTTTAACCTAATTAGAGTGAGTTTCAGGTCATAGATGAACACTTCCTGTCCGGTGGTCATTATCCATTCAATTACAATTCGTCACTGAACAAAGATATGATCAACTGAACTATTTCAACACGGGAGTGGTATGTTGTGCTGTTAAACATTGATCACAAAACTGATTTTGAGATGATGATTAGTGCTGTACTTCTCTTGTCCATAAATCGATACTAATTGTAAATAGTTTTCTTATACAACTATCTTCATCATTTCAACTATCCACCTTTTATGAATTCATGGAATTATTAACTTTCTGATCAATACTTATATCACACTTGCTCTCCTTATTACTAGAGGCCTTCGTAAATAATGCTTGATAAATAATGAAATACATTTACCAAATGAGCTCGACTTACTGCTGATTAGCTAATTGCTGGAGATTGTTGTGCCTTGCATATCAACATTAGTCGTCTAACATATGCGAAACTCCAAGTTCCAGAAGCAATTCTGATATCCATGTTGATCTAGTCAGTGTTGTGAGGAAGTCTGCTTCAGGTGCTGTGTGTGTGTGTGTGTGTGTGTGTGTGTGTGGGTGTTTGGCAGTGCTGTTTGTTCCCTGACCTATGATAAACACTACAATATTCAGAGCCAAGCTGAAACTGATTGACATTTAGCTCCATCATGTCTTTCCTACAAACTCCCCTCCATTCTAGCATGTCACACTGTCATCTATTCTCTATGTGATGTCTAGGCGCCAGTGTACGTCTGATTTCTCTCATTACGATGATGGTAGAGTTCTGGGGGGAGGACAGAAGCCTATAGTAATTGGCTTTTAAGGTTTTAGTTCATTCTCATTGGCCAAGGCCTCTTCAGGAGATTCGTTACAGAGTTTTCAGATGCATCATATCCTGTGAGACAGAAGGCCAGACAGAGCAGACGATCAGGTGTTTACACGGAACAAATGCACGATTGAAAATCCCTTTGTCTCCTGTATATCATCGTCTGACACACGTACTCACGTTGAAAAGGCAATGTTGATATGAATGTCACCCACTAAATGTATCAATTGACTTGTAACTTAACACCCTTACTTCCATTTTCTATTTAGCTGTTTTTGGCTGAGTCCTCCTCGATATAAGATCTACTGCTTGAGCCAATATATCACAGGGATGAATCCCTTTTGGCTCGTCTGTGTCCTTAGAAAGTATGAAGAACCTGTTCATTTATTGTGACGAATCTTAAAAGGAACTCATATTGCATGTATTCTTCTACATAAGGATACATACTTCGCTGCATGGCATTACTGCTTTCACAGATGGTAAATGCATCTTGGCCTCTCTTGAGGTCCACGATTGAGTTTCTCTATGACAGGAATTGATTTTCTTACCTCCCTTTTACAAACAAGATTCCAATAATCGAATCTTAGCTTTGTCGGATACATAATTTTCCCATTTTGTACCAGATATATTCAGAGTATCAGCTCTTCACTGCAAATCTGCTGATCTTTCTATGCATCACTATTGTCCTTTGATTCGAATCCGTAAAGGAGTCTCCTCCATTCCCGTTTCTCACTCTATTCACGTCCCTTTTCCACTCTCCCTACTCTTTCATTTTTCGTCTTGCATTATGCATGGCATTCTGTCATACAATGCCCGTCCCCCTTCTCACACCCTTTCACTAGATTCTCTTTATGTTCATAATGCCTCTTCTTTTTTTTCCCCACTCCTAAATCATAAGGTGTCTTTCACACGATTTCCAGTAATCATCGACCAGGGTGATGCATCGGGCTGGGACTGCCATATACCATACAAAACGGTTCATCGAGATCTGTATCTTGAAATTCACATCAAGAAATTTCAATTTTCTTCTCACGAGTGTTTCACAAGACCATGGAGGGCGCGGGAGGTAGAAATTCCAATTTTCCCAATAGTGGATTCGTAAGCATATCTCTCCGAAGTGGAAAGTTGGACATAAAGAATTTATAGAATTACTAATATATTCATATTTGGAAGACATTTCCTTTGTGTTTCCTGCTTCAGCAGTAGTGTTTCCCTCTTCCTTAACTTTAACCCTTACACCAACCCCCTGGCGTTACCTCCGAGACATTCCTAAACTAATCTTCATTTTTACCCTTGAAGTTTGTATAGTACACAGTACACAGTTACACCGTGAGGTACACTTCCATGCCACCAACCAGTGACTCCTCTCTACGTCAAATATTAAGTAGAAATTTTCGTTCACTTTTGGGAAGACAGACACTCTCTGTATAATTCTGTATCACTGTATGTTCGACAGATATATATATATATATATATATATATATATATATATATATATATATATATATATATATATATATATATATATATATATATATATATATATATATATATATATATATATATATATATATATATATATATATATATATATATATATACAGTTAGCATTAACTTGTACCGTGTATAACTACAAAGCATGTTAGTTAGGTAGTTGTTTAGTCTTTAGCAACTACCAGGCTCGTTAATTAAGGTCGTCAACGTCAAGTTACATCGAACAGCCATTAACACCTTCTCAGACGTGAAGGTGATTCCAAGACCACACCAATTCTCTAAGCAGATTAGGCCAAACGACAGCTTAGATATTAACAAGACTTTGATGTGATCTTCACGACTCAATTACAGTTGAAATGAATTTCATACAACAATAATGACTTATGTAATCAGTCATGAGTAAATTATAGTTCCTTATAATTATTCTAAGCTTATCTGATGAAATTATTCTTCATTTCCTGATGAAAACATCACATAAATTCAAGTAATGTATATATACATAACCTCTAACACTATCTGGATCTTCTTTATATAGTTAGACTATGAAAGTATTTCCTACGTTAGATAGCTAATGAGAATATTCATTAATGTTTGTAGTATATAAATCTTCATTCTGATTGGTTGGAGGAAACACTTTTAGGAGTTTACAGAGTAGAGGTATTTACATACATAGATACGTTTATGTTTGAATATCAAACGTTTTTTTTATAGCAATCAACACGTATGTTTCTATACAAAGAAAATGTTTATTATATTACATTTGTATGATTTGTATACATTAGCAGAATCATAGACATTAGATATTCAGATTAACTCATGGAGGGTCATCAACTGGTGTGTCAATTATCATTGACAGAATTGCTTGGTTAATACTCTGTTGTTGATTGATTTATTGAATTTGATCGATTCTTCTGCAACTGCATTCATCTTACCAGTCTTCTGGCTCTCTCTCTCTCTCTCTCTCTCTCTCTCTCTCTCTCTCTCTCTCTCTCTCTCTCTCTCTCTCTCTCTACAAATTTCTTCGCATATGATTGATTTCCTACGTTCCCTCGAAATGTTTTTTCTGACAAATCAAATAGTTATACAAGGTTAGGTGTGCACTATACTGTCGTGTGAGTCAGGAGAATGCAAGTGTCTCTCTTGTGCATTAGAAGAAAATCTATTCTAATTGGAACTCAATCCAAGTTGCATTCACGAGTTAAAGACAAGAAAAATAGATCATTCAATAGAAATATCATATGGAATTATATTATACTTTCGAGAGATAGAGAAGTAGGAAATTAGTATATATTTATCTGCAAAAACGACCGAGGTCATTAACAGATTCTTAAAAGATTAGTCAAATACCACGAAACCAGAATTAAAAGCAAAATGCTTTTCTGAATACATTTTGTAAATGAGCTTGTAGACTTTGGAATACCTCTGTAAATAAGTATACATACCAAATGTATTAGTAAACTATTTTTTTTCCTTCTTCTTCAGCTTGAACCCAACGCGAACAAGCAAACATTTCCCAACAAATACTTTGAGTGAATGGAAGTTTCCGACTAGAATTTTCAAGTCAGCCAACTTTCTCAGACGCGCGCTGTGCTCAACTCTGCCAGCGAACACTAAGAAACTAAACGATTCCAGCGAATGTTATTCAGATGTGCAAGGTGCTGCTTTCTGGCACGAATCCTCCCCTTTTCATTTCCACAAAAGAATGCAATTTTGGTGGGTTGATTACACCTTTCTGCATGGCTAGGAAACGACAAGTCATTTTGGAATATTATACCACTTATCTTCATTGAATTTGCCATTAGGAAATGAAGAGAGTATAGGACTGGGGTTATTATTGTTATATGTGTACTAAGGAGAGAATGACTTCTGCATTGTAGGTTAACTACTATACAAGATAACTACACTAGTAGTCTATTGTATCTAGTAAAGGATTACACACACACACACACACACACACACACACACACACACACACACACACACACACACACACACACGTTCAATTTTGTTAGATTAGGTCATGATTATAAATCTAACATAAACTAACCAATCCTAATCCATTCTGAAATAGTTAAAAAAAAAAGCCAGGGAAAGTGGCAAATCGTTATATGATCCTTCATCTTATTTCATCTAATGTAAATAACTGATTCATCATGATGAATAATTCCCCTAGAGTAACAGTAGATTCCTCATAAATATGATTTGAGTCTGGTCTTATCATCTTATTATCATCTTCTGATATCAACTGCCGTAATCAATCTCCTCTCTCTCTCTCTCTCTCTCTCTCTCTCTCTCTCTCTCTCTCTCTCTCTCTCTCTCTCTCTCTCTCTCTCTCTCTCTCTCTCTCTCTCTCTCTCTCTCTCTCTCTCTCTCTCTCTCTCTCTCTCTCTCTCTCTCTCTCTCTCTCTCTCTCTCTCTCCCCCTACAACGTCAGAGGGATATATTTCCATCTCTATAAATCATCCCTCCCCTCCCCCCCTTGTAATTTCCATCATCTAGCCCTTCCCCAAGTCAGTTATGTTCCCCTCCACACCATCACCCTACATATACTACGTACACCCTCAGTCCTCACACTGACCACACTATAACATCTGTGCACCAGAGCTATGCAACAGAAAACCATAGACTCTTCTCCCTAGTTCCTATACGTACTTTGTATATATATATATATATATATATATATATATATATATATATATATATATATATGCCTATCTATTTATTCTCCGCATTACGTAAGTACTACAGGAAATAGTAACTACAAACACAGTCACACAGACAGACCCCCACTATCTTTATCCCACACTGCCATGATCCAGTTCTCTCACCTCCGTCGCTCGAGTTCCCAAGCTCCTTAATATTTCAGAACGCTCCTTAACTTTCCCCAAGACTTTCCTCACCGCCAGTGGAGGGAAATATCTGAAGGACGCAGCTGCTTGTCTTTCTAAACCTTTTCCCCAGCTCTTGCGTTCCCTCTTCTCAAAGATCCTTAATCCGCGCTCTGTGCTTTACCATCTTCATTTCACAAGTCCAGCACATTAATCTTCAGTAACCCTACCTTTGTGCAGGAGGTGTACTCAGCGCGTGTGTCCGCTGAGCCCCCCTCACATTGCAAGCTCTCTAGGAAATTACCCCGAGACCATCTTTATACCATGTGCCCCCTCGTCGTCACGTCCAGCAAGCCTCCGTCCGCACAAAACCCTTACACTCTCTATGCCTTCAGCTTTCGAGGGGGGGATGGACGACGACTTATTTTCCACCGTTGTTTTAGCCGCAATTAAGTTTATAGTCGGATCTGTCACCGTGTCTCCCTGTTGACTCACTCCAGAGTCTCGTCATTTCTCCCTGAGTCTCTCTCTCTCTCTCTCTCTCTCTCTCTCTCTCTCTCTCTCTCTCTCTCTCTCTCTCTCTCTCTCTCTCTCTCTCTCTCTCTCTCTCTCTCTCTCTCTCTCTCTCTCTCTCTCTCTCTCACTCTCTCTCTCCTTGATAACTTTCCCTTCCCTAATCTTCACTCTCCACTTCCCTGTTATTCTCACTCTCCCACACCCTCTCTCCTCACACTGCCTCATCCTTTCCTCTCATTTTTTTTCTCAACTAGCTTCCTCTCCCAACTCACTCTCCCTACCTGTTCCTACCTCACACTCCCTACCTCTCCCTTCCTCATTTTTCCACCTCTCCTCATTCTCCATCACCTCTCCCCTTCAATCTCCCTCTCCCTCCTACCTTTATGTGCCTCACCTTCCCTCATCACATTCCCTCACTATCCCTCACCCTCTCGTCACACTCACCACCAACCTGTGGTTAATCACCACCACTGAGGGGGGGGGGGTTAGTTAGGTCAATACCCTCGAAACGACACGACAAAACATAATCTGTTCCTCTTCTGTCTCTTGCGCAATTCTCTTTTCCATTTCCCGCCACCTCTCTCCCGACACATCAGTGCAAACATTAATTTCTTATGTCCTGTTTTTGAAGGTAATCTCACATTTTTTTCTATCCTCCTGTCACTTGAATATCCTCATATATCACACATCTTTACTTTTGTATCGTCTCTCCTCCAGTATCATATCATCTATCATTTCATCGTCTTTTCCTCATACTTCTAATTCACAGTCAATAAATTACGAATATAAAACGTATGAATATTTTCTACATTAGGTTTACACGATGAATAAATAAACTCCTTATTCCCTTAACAATTTCGGGTCTTTCACAGGGCATAAGAAACTAGGTTTATGAGGTAAAGATTCATCACATACAAGCTAAGGGGATTCCAATCTTGCTTGACTCCCAGTTGATAGACTTCAACGCGACGCACATTACACTTCTATTCTTTATTGTCTCATTACCTCTATATTTCTAGTCCAAGACGACATGGCTCTATTAACGCATCATGATTTAGTCCTAGAATCCTTTCCTATGGTCTCCTACTGTTCGAAGCTGAACGCTACGCGGGAGCAGCGTAAGGTGCGCTCCTTGAGGAAAAGAAATCCTTATCGACCTCGGAAAGTTGAGTTGAAAGTGGAATCCGATACCATATATATATATACCTGATTCTCAACCTTGTTAAAGACATAAGCAACAAAATTGAAAACCATACAAGACATAATATGACCACCAACTGTGTAAGAGACACAAACACTGAACCACCACACGAAACAAAAACGCATCTATTAATAATTCACCTCAACATGAGACCCAGTTTTTTTGTGCGACAGAACTTGACCTGAGCCATTTTGTAATCAACACCCAAGTGGAAATATGAGCCTTACCCTTGATTTCAGCAAACGTTACACAGATTTCCCCTCTCTGCCAAGAACCTTAACATTCAGTAAACATACTGAATATATAAACTGTCATGACGCAACCAGGACTGAACAGTCTCCCTCCTGAATCAGCATTATACCCCACTCTATTAGACATGTACACTCAGATGAATCATCATTCCCAAAACATGTACGTGTTACCATTCTTTTCTTTGTTCTGGTTATCATCCATATCCCCAGAGTTAATGATCGATTCATCACTTAACGGTATCACAAGGTCCCTTATGTCCACATGCAAATATATATATATATATATATATATACATATATATATATATATATATATATATATATATATATATATATATATATATATATATATATATATATATATATATATATATATATATATTATATTTTTTTTTTTATTATACTTTGTCGCTGTCTCCCGCGTTTGCGAGGTAGCGCAAGGAAACAGACGAAAGAAATGGCCCAACCCCCCCCATACACATGTATATACATACGTCCACACACGCAAATATACATACCTACACAGCTTTCCATGGTTTACCCCAGACGCTTCACATGCCTTGATTCAATCCACTGACAGCACGTCAACCCCGGTATACCACATCGCTCCAATTCACTCTATTCCTTGCCCTCCTTTCACCCTCCTGCATGTTCAGGCCCCGATCACACAAAATCTTTTTCACTCCATCTTTCCACCTCCAATTTGGTCTCCCTCTTCTCCTCGTTCCCTCCACCTCCGACACATATATCCTCTTGGTCAATCTTTCCTCACTCATCCTCTCCATGTGCCCAAACCACTTCAAAACACCCTCTTCTGCTCTCTCAACCACGCTCTTTTTATTTCCACACATCTCTCTTACCCTTACGTTACTCACTCGATCAAACCACCTCACACCACACATTGTCCTCAAACATCTCATTTCCAGCACATCCATCCTCCTGCGCACAACTCTATCCATAGCCCACGCCTCGCAACCATACAACATTGTTGGAACCACTATTCCTTCAAACATACCCATTTTTGCTTTCCGAGATAATGTTCTCGACTTCCACACATTCTTCAAGGCCCCCAGAATTTTCGCCCCCTTCCCCACCCTATGATCCACTTCCGCTTCCATGGTTCCATCCGCTGCCAGATCCACTCCCAGATATCTAAAACACTTCACTTCCTCCAGTTTTTCTCCATTCAAACTCACCTCCCAGTTGACTTGACCTTCAACCCTACTGTACCTAATAACCTTGCTCTTATTTACATTTACTCTTAACTTTCTTCTTCCACACACTTTACCAAACTCAGTCACCAGCTTCTGCAGTTTCTCACATGAATCAGCCACCAGCGCTGTATCATCAGCGAACAATAACTGACTCACTTCCCAAGCTCTCTCATCCCCAACAGACTTCATACTTGCCCCTCTTTCCAAAACTCTTACATTTACCTCCCTAACAACCCCATCCATAAACAAGTTAAACAACCATGGAGACATCACACACCCCTGCCGCAAACCTACATTCACTGAGAACCAATCACTTTCCTCTCTTCCTACACGTACACATGCCTTACATCCTCGATAAAAACTTTTCACTGCTTCTAACAACCCTCCTCCCACACCATATATTCTTAATACCTTCCACAGAGCATCTCTATCAACTCTATCATATGCCTTCTCCAGATCCATAAATGCTACATACAAATCCATTTGCTTTTCTAAGTATTTCTCACATACATTCTTCAAAGCAAACACCTGATCCACACATCCTCTACCACTTCTGAAACCACACTGCTCTTCCCTAATCTGATGCTCTGTACATGCCTTCACCCTCTCAATCAATACCCTCCCATATAATTTACCAGGAATACTCAACAAACTTATACCTCTGTAATTTGAGCACTCACTCTTATCCCCTTTGCCTTTGTACAATGGCACTATGCACGCATTTCGCCAATCCTCAGGCACCTCACCATGAGTCATACATACATTAAATAACCTTACCAACCAGTCAACAATACAGTCACCCCCTTTTTTAATAAATTCCACTGCAATACCATCCAAACCTGCTGCCTTGCCGGCTTTCATCTTCCGCAAAGCTTTCACTACCTCTTCTCTACCTCTCTCTATATATATATACATATATATATAGATTCAAAAGCTGGGGCCCCATGAGTGTAGAACTCCCAGTACGGCACAAATAGGTAATTGCACACGTAAAAACGTGAGCAAATCCCGTACAGATGATAATGCATGACCCACAGACGTTTGATCAAATGCCTTAGCGAGCAGCACTGCCCACAGGGGAACACTGATGATACAAGCTGTAATTGATACCTTGTCTCGTAATGTAATGCACCCTAGTCATGTAAGGCAAGAGTTAAGCACAGAAGAATAGCGTTATTTACGTCTATACCATGCTATAATGCTATGCAATTGCTATACTTAACTCTAATACCCTCCTGTTTCCTCTCCTAACTTACGAGAGACTAACAAGAATTTGAAGTCCCCCCCTGCCTAGAGTAAATACATAAGTGACGAGGGAAAGGAAATGGTGAGATAAAATGAAAATTATGAGGGTGAAAAAATTTTCTATCACCTTCATACACGAGATACTACATAAATGAATGTAAAAACAAATGCTGGCAGTAGAAAATGTATGATAGCAAGGCCAGTGTGTATGTGTGTGTACAAAGTTGTTTCAATGTTCAAATCACGTTTGACATATCTTACCTATGCTTTTAACAATACTAATATAAAATCTTAGACAAAGTAAAAACAATAATAATTCCGGAAATGATCGTAATAGGTATGAGGATGATTGAGGGTAATTTGTGATCAAGAGAAGAAAATAATAATTGAAAGGTGCAGAATTGTACCTTTTGGCAGATGTGAAAATCCAAAGGTAATACTGGTTTATGTATTCCCTTGAAACGACGGTACGATCCTTTACTACGACGGTGCGACGGTACAGCCCTGGGTACGATGGTACGCGCTAGAGGCATGATGGCTTGGCTTGGCTTCTCAACTGACTTGAACCTCGGGGTCGGAGGCCATGGCATTATACCCAAACGTTTCTACCCTCTTGCTCAGGGGTTGTACCACACAACTCCATGATGGTTATGTTATAATAACTATCCTTCCTTGAACAGAAAAGCCACGGAATTCCTTTCCTTCTCTCGTCTTTCCTTCTTTCTTTAACCTATCTTCTTTGGTCTTTCTTTCCTTCTTTCACCTATTAGTCTTTAGGATTCAAGTCTTACGAAGACCTAAAGTGATTTCATTTCTTCATCATTTTACACTTATGCTATTTTCTTTGATCGGCTGATCTTGTCCCCCGCTGCCAAGCCGATTAACTTAGAAAAACAAGTTACATTTAAGTCTTTCCTGTAAGATTCCAATGTTTACTTTCTTTGCTTTATTTCAGCAGCGCGTGTAGTTTTCTTCCGTCCACTCTAATCCCTGCTGGCTGTTGTGGCTGAAGGGAGCAGGAGTGTGGAAGTGAGCCAGGATACCGGGGTTATTTTACTGCTAGTGTGGATAACTGAAGATAACCTCTCCCTAGGCCGGTAGGTCTACTGTTATCGCATATCCTATCTACTCCAGTGTTCTCACAATCGCCCTCATCCTTTCAACTCTCCCTCGCTTTCTTCCCACTCTCCCTGACCTCTCCTACTCTCCTTTGTTCCCTCCTACTTTTCCTTACATCTTCTTACTCCCTTACCATTAACTATTGTCCCCCTTCCCTCTTCCATAATCCCTCTTACTCTCCTTTACTCCGCTATACTCTCCCTTATTCCTTCCAACTCTCCCTTACCCCCTCCTACTCTCCCCTCGCTCCTCCCACTCGCTCTCACTCCTCCATTAGACTAAGCCTCACTTACTCGCCCGTATAAAAGAACTTTGTCCTGAGCCTCATTAATGTCGTCTCATTTGAACTGTCCACTGGGCTCATGTGTCTGTCTGGGGGAAGGACAGGCTCATTTAGAACTTACGCTAATTCAGATGCATCCCAAGACTCTCTCTCTCTCTCTCTCTCTCTGTCTGTCTCTCTCTCTCTCTCTCTCTCTCTCTCTCTCTCTCTCTCTCTCTCTCTCTCTCTCTCTCTCTCTCAGAATCTCACACATTTTCCCCCCACTCTCAGGAGAGACAGATCGCTGGACAATCAGCACGAAGACAAAGTTTTTGGCGGACGCGCAATTAAAAGTTCTAAAAGACTGGTGACGAAGAATCAAATAGAGACTCACTTCATAGCAGTATTACTTGCGAAGTAGCCTAACTTACAGCATTTAACTCTTACTCAAGATATAAGGATCTCTTAACCTTGTATGTACTCATTAACCATGGTTTTACACACATACACACACACACACACACACACATACACACACACACACACACACACACACACACACACACACACACATGCATACACCCTTGCTTAAGCTAGGTATGAATATGTGTGTGTGTGGATAGGTACCTATTTGCATATGTGAGAGATTAAGTGTGTATGTGTGTGTGTACGTTTATCTGTATCCCTCAACACATATAGCAGGACAGATCCTATTAAATGGTCTGAAAAGGATTTGCAAGTGATCCTGGGTGTTCAAGGTTGGAGCTGATCAGCAGGTACTTTATTGAAGGCTATTTTGAGGAAGAACTCAGACGCAACCACTGAACAATTCTACTTGATAATCTAGCACTTCGAATCTAATTTCAGCCCAGTGTCTTCTCCAATTAGAATTTCCTTTCTCACAATCTTTATCTAAGCCTTCATTCCTTATCTCTGTCTTAGCTCTAGGCGCTCTTCTTAGATAAACAACACGTGACGTACGCAGTTAAACAGCCTGGAGTGGAATGGTCACATGTGACAGCGACAAGGATCTGAGGTGTATAAAAGTGACATGTCTCAATGTATGTAAGACTCGGTCGTGGCCGTGGCTGCAGGAGGAAGAAAGACTCGGTCGTGGCCGTGGCTGCAGGAGGAGGAGGAGGAGGGTAGGGTCGGTTCATACGTATATACAGGAAGGATTAACTTGGTTCTCAACTCGTTCAGGAAGTCTTCCACTGTGCGTGAGGGGCGGTGAGGAAGATGGAGGTGAGGGTGCCTCACAGCCAGCAATTACCAGGGTGAGTGAGTCGTTACTCTAATGACACAGTGGGAGTTACGAGATGCAGACCTCCCTTGGGGTCTTCCTAATTGACGAGTCCAGCCAACTCTCCTGGGGGGGGGGGGGGGGGGGGGTTTGGCAGAAACCGGAGTAATACCTACATAATTGGGAGGGAGAGAGAGAGAGAGCCAACATGAGCATATGGAAATTACGTCACGTTTTGGAATCAGGTTGAACTTATGTGAGGTGTGAGTTTATGTGCACTTATGTTTACTGCTGAAGGAGGTCTTGCGATTCTGATTTCGGTATTGATGTGTGCTCTGGTTAAAGACTGTCTAAGATATCTTAGCCTTGTAGATTTTTTCGTGAAACAAGAGAGAGAAAGAAACAGAGAAGAGATAAATTGAATGAAAAGTTTTCACGGTCAAGGCTGCCTCTGGCGTCTACATCTTGCTTGCATCCTGATGTTCCAGAGTCTGCTAGACTCTCACTCAGGTGTGACTTGGGCATCCACCACTCAGGCCGAAGTGACAGCCATTTACCCCGCTACTCTTACTGAAGAAGAGATCGCTAGTGGACCCCGCCCTCTGCTTGTTTGCCGTGATTCCAGGTCTTCTCTCGATGTAATTGCCTCTCGAATAAGGGAGATAATAAGGACCCCATCCTTCAAACACGGAGATTGACAACATCTCTTCAGGAGGCGACCTGACCCGTGACCTTGTCGTGGCTACCTGGTCATGTAGATACATTAGGTAACGAGATCCCAGATGGCCTTGCCAAGAGTGGCTTCACGAAGTCTACACCTGAATTCGTAGAGTCACGATCACCCTCACCCACCTTAGGTCTTAGGTTCCTCCGCCGACAGACTGGAGGAGGGAAGGCAGCCATCCCTCCTGACGTAGGGCCTACCTGACATGTTATCATCCCCAGACGCCCTGCCTCTCTTGTACGTCTATGGGGAAGGGTCGAGGATGAGGGACATGATGGCTGTAGCGATCATTATGGGATACGACATCGCTTGGGAGATTCGTATCCCAACCTCTCCAGACAGACGTGGCTGGACATGATCGTAGGAGACCCGACAGTCATGGTCAGCCTCATCCACTCCCTCGTGATGTGTCGTCCACTTGCACACAGCGCCTCACTGACGCCTGCTGGACCAGCACTTTACGAGCCACTTGATAGAGAACTACAGTTACTCATTCCACTATGTTACTCCTTACATTAGTCACGTGTTTTGTACGTAATACTGATGCTGCTGTGAAGGAATTTCATTCTCTCTTGGAGCTTTGGACTACCCCTTTATACACATGATTTATATAATATGTACATATCAACCTATGCATGTTCTGCTCTATGCATTGTATATATTGTATAAACACCGTGTTAGTTAATTCTGACACCTACTACATAGATCTGGTAACACTGTACAATGTACCTAGTAACAATACTAGGATTCCATTTCATACTTTTCTACGTAGTAAAGAGTTGAAATATCTTTTAGAAGAAATGAAAAATTGCAACAAATAAGAAGTATATCTTTAGCGTTCATGATTTAATATTAGACTTTGAGAATATTTAATACAAACGAATATATCATTAATCTGATACATCCTCGTTGTCTTCATCAATAATTCGAGATTATTATTATTGTATAATGGTTGTCGTGAAAATTCCTTCAGCCAGATGGTTTATTTCTTATTGTTTGTTCAGCTGGGAGAGAGAATAGGATTCCAAATGATTTTCCTCCAACGTGATAAAAGAAGACATAATTGCAAGCATGATAGAAGGATATGTAGATCACACAGGGATATAGTTTGGTCATATCAAGTTTCATTAACGAGAGGAAATTCTAAGAAAGTGCTTGCCAATAGGAAGTCAGCAATCTCCTATGATTTTACATCTTTGATTCCCATTGGAGGTTTGACTGTTCTCTTCTGTTCAGTATGTTGTGAGCAGTTTTGAGCTAGAGAACGAATTTCTGAGACATCAACCTCTTAATGAATGATCGAATATCGAATAGAATGTAGAAAAAGTTGAAGTGAAAACTGCCTCTAATGGACAAGTAATCTAATTCACGTTTCCAAGGGAGGAATATATCCTCTCTTGGTATGAAAACGTAGAACACAAACCTTCATATTGCTTACCTAAATGTCAAGATCCACCCAATAAACATATCATTTTCGTCAGTAACTTTCTCTCACACATGCTCTGTGGTAAACAGATACGACAACTTTTTCAGCGAACAAACAGCTACTGTTTTTCTAGTGATAATACGTAACTAAACACCTGCGGGTAATGACCAGCTGTGCAAACTCTTCCAGTGAAAACTTGAGGGAGGCAAAGTTCCCCCAAAGTACGTAGCGAACAGACAGGCTTTCTGACGAAAATTTTACGGAAGAACAAAGTCTTCAGCAAACACTCAGTCTGGGCACATTAACGGGCCTTTCTCTTCTCGTCTTTCCAAAGACAATAATCTAATTTATTGTCTAATTTCACCTTTAAATAGATTCTAGAATATTATATCAAAGAAAAAGAATATTCTTGCTCGAAGGATCATTATCAAATACGTTTCAAGTGAGATCTGAATAAAAAAAAAAGCAATGTCGAATTTGAAAGTATACGTAACAGCCAACCTGACCAAACCATCTTGTGGGATTCGTGTGATGTTTCTGCTTTCCGTCTTGACCCGCTGGGGTAATTTAAGACCCTTGGCGAAGGTGTAAGACACATATTTCATGTAGGCGTGTGTGTGTGTGTGTGTGTGTGTGTGTGTGCGCGCGCGCTTGTTGTTCCCTTGTTTCACATTCATAAAACCCACATGTTTTGCTGAGGGAACCCAGTGAATCATTATAACTCGGCTCCCGGGCTTTGAGAACTGTTCCATTGTTGTTCATGATGTGTATGTAAGGGCGAATGATACGGTGGGTCGAATACTCGGTTCCACGTCTCATACATTGTATGTGGTGTGGTAAATGACCATACTCCCTCCTCCCACGGTGTGTGTTGGTTTGAGGTTCTTCAAGTAAGCGTGTTGAATACGTTCTACGAAGGGCATGACGCGTGTGTTTGTTCAGGGTTGAGAGTATATGTGTAGTGTGTGTGTGTGTGGAAATGCCTTATGGGGAAGATAAGGAAAGATTCGACCTGATACACACATGAACCTGCAATCGTGGGTGAACTGTGAGGTGGGATAAGGGTAATGGGGGACTTTTATGCTGAATTATGAGGAAGGATCGATAAAAGAATGAGGTTCTACACTTACTGTGGCAAAGAGACTTAAGCTATTAGGATATTGCTGTTTACTTAAGAAATTCAACAGGAGATTAAATATATGAATATTTGAGCCTAGATTATTCTCTGGACTTAACATATAAGATGATCCATGTAAATCCCCTCAATCTATGTGGATCTGGATGTGGTGTCGCTACAAAATATGGTAGTGGAGGCATACAGGCCAGTAGGGGCGTGAGCGATGGTGATGTGAATGGAAGTTGAGCCGACTGAAGATGAAGATGGATGGGAGAAAAAAAAGGTGATGGAGTACGCACTGGATAAAGGTAATTATGAAGATGGGAAAATAATGTAATCTATCATAATGACAATAGGGATCAAATTAATCAATGATGATGGGAAAAAATAAGTAAAGTAATTCATGTTGATGGAGAGATAAAGTCCTTCATGACGATGATTTCTGAGAGTAAAGAAATGCATGACGATGGAGAAAGAGAGAGTAAGATAACAAGACTTAACGATGGTAATCAGCCTTTTTATTCCCACGAACCTTCCCCCCCACCCCCCCACACCCACCTTTAACGACGGTAATCATCCTCTTCATCCGAACGAACGAAGTGTCACCCCACACACCCACCCACCCACCCACCCACCCACTGGTCTTCGCTTGAGACGCGACTGCAACGTGGTGTGTTTTTGTGTGTGTGTGTGTGTGCTTGCCAGACTTCCTTGCTCTCTCTCTCTCTCTCTCTCTCTCTCTCTCTCTCTCTCTGGACGAGCCCCTTGAGGGCTGTCAGTCCTCGAGAAACAAAGTTGTAAGGACCTTGTGTTGTGCAGGAATATTTGCGAGGTGCAGATGTATTTCCCAGACGCTCGCGCAAGCATGATTAAGGTAAATATATATATATATATATATATATATATATATATATATATATATATATATATATATATATATATATATATATATATATATATTTTTTTTTTGCTTTGTCGCTGTCTCCCGCGTTTGCGAGGTAGCGCAAGGAAACAGACGAAAAGAAATGGCCCAACCCACCCCCATACACATGTATATACATACGTCCACACACGCAAATATACATACCTACACAGCTTTCCATGGTTTACCCCAGACGCTTCACCTGCCCTGATTCAATCCACTGACAGCACGGCAACCCCGTTATACCACATCGCTCCAATTCACTCTATTCCTTGCCCTCCTCTCACCCTCCTGCATGTTCAGGCCCCGATCACACAAAATCTTTTTCACTCCATCTTTCCACCTCCAATTTGGTCTCCCTCTTCTCCTCGTTCCCTCCACCTCCGACACATATATTCTCTTGGTCAATCTTTCCTCACTCATTCTCTCCATGTGCCCGAACCATTTCAAAACACCCTCTTCTGCTCTCTCAACCACGCTCTTTTTATTTCCACACATCTCTCTTACCCGTACGTTACTTACTCGATCAAACCACCTCACACCACACATTGTCCTCAAACATCTCATTTCCAGCACATCCATCCTCCTGCGCACAACTCTATCCATAGCCCACGCCTCGCAACCATACAACATTGTTGGAACCACTATTCCTTCAAACATACCCATTTTTGCTTTCCGAGATAATGTTCTCGACTTCCACACATTCTTCAAGGCTCCCAGAATTTTCGCCCCCTTCCCCACCCTATGATCCACTTCCGCTTCCATGTTTCCATCCGCTGCCAGATCCACTCCCAGATATCTAAAACACTTCACTTCCTCCAGTTTTTCTCCATTCAAACTCACCTCCCAATTGACTTGACCCTCAACCCTACTGTACCTAATAACCTTGCTCTTATTAACATTTACTCTTAACTTTCTTCTTTCACACACTTTACCAAACTCAGTCACCAGCTTCTGCAGTTTCTCACATGAATCAGCCACCAGCGCTGTATCATCAGCGAACAACAACTGACTCACTTCCCAAGCTCTCTCATCCCCAACAGACTTCATACTTGCCCCTCTTTCCAAAACTCTTGCATTCACCTCCCTAACAACCCCATCCATAAACAAATTAAACAACCATGGAGACATCACACA
Source organism: Panulirus ornatus (assembly GCF_036320965.1). Classification (NCBI taxonomy): domain Eukaryota; kingdom Metazoa; phylum Arthropoda; class Malacostraca; order Decapoda; family Palinuridae; genus Panulirus; species Panulirus ornatus. The sequence goes on along the minus strand of NC_092275.1, from coordinate 8,218,293 downwards.
CCCCTGCCGCAAACCTATATATTATTATTTTTTTTTATTATACTTTGTCGCTGTCTCCCGCGTTTGCGAGGTAGCGCAAGGAAACAGACGAAAGAAATGGCCCAACCCCCCCCATACACATGTATGTACATACGTCCACACACGCAAATATACATACCTACACAGCTTTCCATGGTTTACCCCAGACGCTTCACATGCCTTGATTCAATCCACCGACAGCACGTCAACCCCGGTACACCACATCGCTCCAATTCACTCTATTCCTCCCCTCCTTTCACCCTCCTGCATGTTCAGGCCCCGATCCCACAAAATCTTTTTCACTCCATCTTTCCACCCCCAATTTGGTCTCCCTCTTCTCCTCGTTCCCTCCACCTCCGACACATATATCCTCTTGGTCAATCTTTCCTCACTCATTCTCTCCATGTGCCCAAACCACTTCAAAACACCCTCTTCTGCTCCCTCAACCACGCTCTTTTTATTTCCACACATCTCTCTTACCCTTACGTTACTCACTCGATCAAACCACCTCACACCACACATTGTCCTCAAACATCTCACTTCCAGCACATCCATCCTCCTGCGCACAACTCCATCCATAGCCCACGCCTCGCAACCATACAACATTGTTGGAACCACTATTCCTTCAAACATACCCATTTTTGCTTTCCGAGATAATGTTCTCGACTTCCACACATTCTTCAAGGCCCCCAGAATTTTCGCCCCCTCCCCCACCCTATGATCCACTTCCGCTTCCATGGTTCCATCCGCTGCCAGATCCACTCCCAGAGGTATAAGTTTGTTGAGTATTCCTGGTAAATTATATGGGAGGGTATTGATTGAGAGGGTGAAGGCATGTACAGAGCATCAGATTGGGGAAGAGCAGTGTGGTTTCAGAAGTGGTAGAGGATGTGTGGATCAGGTGTTTGCTTTGAAGAATGTATGTGAGAAATACTTAGAAAAGCAAATGGATTTGTATGTAGCATTTATGGATCTGGAGAAGGCATATGATAGAGTTGATAGAGATGCTCTGTGGAAGGTATTAAGAATATATGGTGTGGGAGGAAAGTTGTTAGAAGCAGTGAAAAGTTTTTATCGAGGATATAAGGCATGTGTACGTGTAGGAAGAGAGGAAAGTGATTGGTTCTCAGTGAATGTAGGTTTGCGGCAGGGGTGTGTGATGTCTCCATGGTTGTTTAATTTGTTTATGGATGGGGTTGTTAGGGAGGTAAATGCAAGAGTTTTGGAAAGAGGGGCAAGTATGAAGTCTGTTGGGGATGAGAGAGCTTGGGAAGTGAGTCAGTTGTTGTTCGCTGATGATACAGCGCTGGTGGCTGATTCATGTGAGAAACTGCAGAAGCTGGTGACTGAGTTTGGTAAAGTGTGTGGAAGAAGAAAGTTAAGAGTAAATGTGAATATGAGCAAGGTTATTAGGTACAGTAGGGTTGAGGGTCAAGTCAATTGGGAGGTGAGTTTGAATGGAGAAAACCTATATATATATATATATATATATATATATATATATATATATATATATATATATATATATATATATATATATATATATATATATATATATATATAAAGAGAGAGAGAGAGAGAGAGAGAGAGAGAGAGAGAGAGAGAGAGAGAGAGAGAGAGAGAGAGAGAGAGAGAGAGAGAGAGAGAGAGAGAGAGAGAGTAGACAGCAACCTGGGTTAGGGAGTAGAAACAAACAGCTACTGTAGTGCTGGCTCATAAAGCGGTACCATAACTACCCTCCTGTATATCCTTGTGGTCGTAAAAATTTGTTGAATGACCGAACGAAAAGACGTGACAATGAGCGGTAATATTGGAGAATAATGAAGTAGTTGGATAGACCGATAGATCGATAGACAACAGAGATATACAGGACATAGATAAACAGGGACATTAACAGAACCATAAACAGACAAACAGAGATAGATAGGACATAGACAAACAGGGACATTAACAGAAACATAAACAGACGAACAGAGAGAAAGAAGTGGATGAGAGAACACCTTCAAACTCCGCGTCACAAACACACACACACAAAAAGGATAATATTCCAGGAGTGAAAAACAACCAAGACATCATCTCCGTTACTTTAGCGCCTCCCAGGGGTCACATCAGCCTAGAGGACCTATAATTTCCAAAACTTCTCACCTTCAACACGTAACTCCTGGATTCTGGACGTAAATGTCCCATTGTGATTTCGACGGCGGCCTCCCTAACCCACCCCACCTCACCCCTTTCCAGTTTCCTTCCCTTCCTCCGGGCCTGGAATAATGGAGGGCTTTCCAGGGAACAAGTGTGTCGTTCCATAACACCCACAGAAAGGTGTCAGACGAAGAGTGAAGACTCCTACATCTGTGTAGCTTTCGTTTGAAGAAAATGTGAGATGGTGAGCTAGGATGTATAGAAAATGGAAATACGAAGCTTTTCGTTATGTGGTAAGTAATGCCTCCTGCTTTAACTACTTCTTGAGCTTAAGAAAAAGGAATGGGTGTGCTGTTTGTGGAGAAACGACCATTAATCTTGTTACAGGGTAACTGCTAATGACATCGTTATGGATGAAGAGAGGTGATATGTTGAAAGCAAGATTGAGAAAGAGTATCAACAAGTGTAGCGTGATATAGAGAAACAGGGCGATGCATTGCCAAAAGGATCAGCGATCATAAAGCTGAAATACGTATTAGTAAGACATCGAAATACGTTCGTTGTCCACATAGATAAGTACAGACACCTACCGAAGTGGCAACCAGTTGTGCATAGACAGTATACAAACCTCATATCATTACCCAGGGAAGGAGAGGATGCATAGCGTGTTTAATAACACAGTGTTTTGTAATGTAATATCCTTCTCCTACGCAGAGTTCAAGCTAAGCCAGTAGAACACAGCGCTATTAATATACGAAGCAGTCCATTGCCTTAATACAATGTAATTTCACTAGCTATACTTAATATCCCGTGGTTCCTTAAAGTATAACCACTCCATCAAAACACTAAAGACTCCTCTTATTTCTATAATGATCTAATTGATACGTCCGGGAATATTTAAGCTAATGTTCAGTACAAGAATATCCAAATAGAGGGGAATATTAGTATTTTGTTAGGTCAATGGTGAAAAGGTAAGACAATTAGATGTTATGAAAATGATTTCTGCTAGTATCATCAATAAACCCTATAAAACCAGTTCTAAACTTTTGATTTAATAAAGAAATGAAAGACGTTTGCAATTAAATGATATGATTATACAGTTTCTAATCTAATCATTTAGCCTCTAGACCCTTTACTACTGGTCTCCGGCAGCTCCAAAGCTGCGGTACAATCAGTAGCTGGGTAATGATCGATTTTTGGGGGAGAATGACGTAAATAAATGCACTCTTTTCCTTTTAATGTTACCGGACTCCACTTGTTTGAGTCACCTTTAGCGAGGCTATATTGTCGTCAGTTCACGAAAGAAAGTAATGTACACACGTCAAAGCCCTTATATCTTCAGAGGAGTCTATCCTCTCCCTGCTACTGAATGTAGAGCAGCCTTTGAGGTGTTAGTAAGAGTCCCAGGAAGTGGGGCTCTGGGATCACTGCCCTTAGAGGCCCTTTGACAAAGGGGTTCTAAGGCTATAGACGTCCCCACATAGAAAGGTGTATTGGGACAGACGTGGGTAATTACGCGCAACAAAATTCCTGGTAATTAGCCTGAGTCTTAAGTCAATTACATCCAACACATAAAGCATTTATTTCTACATCGTGGTCATGGTAATGCTGGTATTGAAATCTACACAGAACAGAAGCTTTGTGTAGAAACCTTCTAATGTAAGTGTTATTTGATGAATGCAAATACCGTATTTTATTTGCCGATTAAAAACGCTTTTAGAATATAATCATAAGTAAAATATGAGTAATATGTGCACGTGATTAATCATTGTGATTAAGTAATTAAAAAGAATAGTTTTCATTAATCATTCAAAAGGCAATTCTAGGTAATGAATTATAGAAAACAAGAAGTTTCAGTTGACTGGATAAACAGTCTTGTTTTTCAGCTGTTAAAAACTAGTGTCATGATATAAACCCATGATTTACATAATTCATTAATCACAAGATAAACATTTTTGATCCTGATGCATCTCATAGCTAATCTGCAGTGTATGAAAAGCATTTGCATTTCAATCCGATCCCTCGTTCCTTATTTAAATGTTGCTAATACTGGACTACTTTGCATATATATATATATATATATATATATATATATATATATATATATATATATATATATATATATATATAGATATATAGATAGATAGATAGATGTATACATACTGATGCTTTTCTCTGTGATACTAGAGTGTGCTTGGTTACACAGATAATGCAGAATCATACAGCCATTGTGGACTGTGATCTGTGTGTGCCAAAAGCAACATTCTCGTGTGGCTGATGTTAGCTGAACCCTAGTGATGAAGCTGAACCCTGGTGATGAGGCTGAACCCTGGTGATGAGGCTGGACCCTGGTGATGAGGCTGAACCCTGGTGATGAGGCTGAACCCTGGTGATGAGGCTGAACCCTGGTGATGAGGCTGGACCCTGGTGATGAGGCTGGACCCTGGTGATGAGGCTGGACCCTGGTGATGAGGCTGGACCCTGGTGATGAGGCTGGACCCTGGTGATGAGGCTGGACCCTGGTGATGAGGCTGGACCCTGGTGATGAGGCTGAACCCTAGTGATGAGGCTGAACCCTAGTGATGAGGCTGAACCCTAGTGATGAGGCTGGACCCTGGTGATGAGGCTGGACCCTAGTGATGAGGCTGAACCCTAGTGATGAGATTCTCGTACAGTTCCCCCTACCTTTATGTGACACCAAGTCTTAGTGCGTACTCACCACTCATGCTACTGAAGGAGGGAGAGTTTACTGTCTCTCTCTCTCTCTCTCTCTCTCTCTCTCTCTCTCTCTCTCTCTCTCTCTCTCTCTCTCTCTCTCTCTCTCTCTCTCTCTCTCTCTCTCTCTCTCTCCATCCATTTCCCAAGTCTGACGTAGTTCCTCATTTCCCAGTGATCTTGAATACCCCCACCTCCACCCGAGCAACATTCTGAGTGTGTGTGTGTGTGTATATGTGTGTGTGTGTGTGTGTGTGTGTGTGTGTGTGTGTGTGTGAAACGATGAGAGCAAAGACCGGTGCAGATGTCGAGTGGAGATGTCCACCTTATGGTCCTTGGCCCAGGAGGTGGTGGAAGGAACCAGCAGAACCCTCGTGTAAGACACATGCAAACAGGACGACTACATCAGACGTCCGGGAGGGAGAGTGGCTCACAGCCTCCTAGAAAAGGCGTCAGCTTCCATCACTGAACAGATCCGATTTGCACACATCATGCGAGCCAGCTTCTCTGGCTCCCATGATGAGATGGTAATGTAAGTAGACTACATAAACTGGGCAGAGTTGAGTATGATATTCGATTTCCTCCCGAGGATAAAGTTAGATGAAATATTCAAATGAGAATTAAGGAAGGTGATGCGCTTTCATATCTATCGTTTTCTTCTCGTGCCCATTTGCATGAAAGAAGGAATGCAGGAATGCAGGGAGCATTGTTGCAATATGTGAGGCAACAAGCAATGTAGGATATATATATATATATATATATATATATATATTTTTATTCATTATACTTTGTCGCTGTCTCCCGCGTCAGCGAGGTAGCGCAAGGAAACAGACGAAAGAATGGCTCAACCCACCCACATACTCCTGTATATTCATACACGTCCACACACACACATATATATACCTATACACTTCAACGCATGCATATATATACATATACAGACATATGCACATATACACATGTACATAATTCATCCTTGCTGCCTTTATTCCTTCCCGTCGCCACCCATGAGATGACAACCCCTCCCTCCCTCATGTGCGCGAGGTAGCGCTAGAAAAAGACAACAAAGGCTACATTCGTTCACACTCAGTCTCTAGCTGTCATGTATAATGCACCAAAATCACAGCTCCCTTTCCACATCCAGGCCCCACAAAGCTTTCCATAGTTTACCCCAGACGCTTTACATGCCCTGGTTCAATCCATCGACCCCAGTATACCACATCGTTCCAATTCACTCTATTCCTTGCAGGCCTTCAAGTATATCTATCATTTACTCTACAGAGGTTAATTGATGGACTGTACTCACTAATGACAAACAAATCTACTAAGTTACAAAACATAATTGAAGAAAAGGACCTCAAACACTTCACATCTGCCACCCTATCATCCAATATGTGAAACAGTCCAGCAAGATATTCACTTTATCTTTTCTTTGCCTGTTATTACTTCCGCATGTGTTTCTCCTCACTGCCTCTCACATTTGCTCTCTCCCTTACTGATCATCTCCTTCCAAAGCACTTTCTTATTCTCCCTAAAGGTCATCCGCTTTCTCACCCCCTCACCCCATCTCTCATTTTCCCTCCTTTCTTACCTCCTGAACCTTCGTCTTGACCTCTTGTCACCTTTTCTCATAAACGTCTCAATTGATCACACTGCTTCTCCCTGAAGATGTCTTTCATACGCCTCTCTGCCTCTCTTTCATCCTTTACTAACATTTCAACTTTCTCTTCATACCACCTCCTACCCTTTCTCATATACGCCTACATCTCTTGTTCCACATACCACACACTTCTCCGACATACGTGAATAAAACTTCCCTAAATGCTTTTCACTCCTCACGATTTTCCTTCCTTTATATACCCTTATCTTATCCTAAGTTCGCTTCATATCTCTATAAACAAGTTAGCTCACTTCTATCACTTTTCTCCCAATATATGTAATTTTCTCTTTTCCTAAAACCAATACAGACTTTCACAATTGCCTCCAAGAAATGGATCAGACATCCTACCTGATGCTCCTCTAAGCACGTTCACATTCAACCACCTCTTCTTTGTATGTCTTATAATCAAAACATAATTCATTAATTCCCGTTGATCCTCCCTAAACTCGCTCATTTACTTGACTCTATGGATACATTTTTCCCGAACGTTCCCAATCGCTAATCTGTTTTTCACCACAACTCAACGAGCTGTTCCCCATTGTCAATGACACTGATTACCCTATCCGACAGCAGTAATGATATATTGATGGTAATTGTTATAATGACAATTAGAAGAATGATATCTGTGTAATGACATAAAGATACAACAGTTATTGAAAAGTTGTTAGAACCACTTCTTCGGTAGTGACCATAACTATATCTTACAACTGTCAATACACTTATGCCCAGACGATCTTACACAACAAAACCCGAGTTGAAGACTTTCTATAGAGTCGTCTTGTAAGGGAGAAGTCAGTCAGTTGTTACAACAGTTATCAAACCACTTGCTCAACGACGAAGAGAATTACGAAATTAATCCCAACTGTGGTCTAACCCCAAGACTAATTAGTTATATATGAGTTTCATTTTTCTTCTTGGATTTTCTAATTAAGCTCCTGTTTGGTCATTTCTGTCAAGGATAATATGAAATATATTGTCATTACTGAGTTTCGAGCTTATGTGTAATATGCAAATGCGGTCCAGATTCACCTCTCGGGAAAAGAAGATATATTGAAGATTAAAACTCCAATGATGGTGAGTATCATAAAGATTATATCATATTTCATTTTCTTATCATTTGATTATGTATGGTTACTTGTCATGAAGTTCACGTTACAGTTGAGTTAGCCCTGTGACTATGGCAGGGTTGCCATGGGTAACTACCCTTTAACCTTAGGGGAAGCCATGGATCCTCATACAAGTCGTCGTGGAAGATCGACAGCAGATGTGGCATCACTACAAAGTTGATGCCCTTGAGGTTGTTGACCAGTTCGGAGCCACACATCTTGGAGTTGTGTGAGGGTGTTGAAGTTCGTCTGGGTTTGTGGGAGGTTGGAATGGATCGTGGGGGCATTCATCAGGAGTTGTGGTGGAATACGAAATGATGCTAGACATCCATAGTCAAAGTAGGCGTCTTAATTGTTGTTAAAGATTACGTAGGAATACATCAGCAATAGGAAAAACAGATAAGATATGGCTTGGTGGCTTATGATGTGAATCGCCAAATAACACATCATATATAATCATATTTCTGTTCTAAATAGATGGAGAAATTATATTCAGGAATACAAAGGAATTCAAACAGTAACTTAACTGGATGCTCACCTGGGCTGTTGTATTGTTCTAGTAAAGATCAGAAACTCATAATCTAGTCTGGCGCGAGAAGGAAGACATCGGTGTTTCAGAAAGAAAAACCTGAAAACTTTTCACGTAACTTGGGATAAGATTGTTAGAAGCCTCTCTCCCTACCATCCATTCCTCAGGCAAAAATCGTCGACAGGATAAAGAATGGAAAAAAAAGATATGCCATACATGATAGACACAGAACCGTACAACTCCACAGGAGAGAATGGAATGAGAATATCAGAAATTGCTTTCTCTTACGCTACCTTGTATCACAAGAACGTGTGATGAAGAGAGAAAGAAAGGGAGGAGAAAGCAAAGGAAATCAGGCGGGATTCGAGGAAATAATGTATGAAAATAAGATGGGAACAGCGACATTATAACACATCTACCATCGTTTATATCTACCCTTCCAATTTCTCACAAATAATATCTGAATTGTAATCAATCGCACTCATCCATCCCCTGGCTGGACCGACCCTTCTATCTATCACAACTCAAAGACGTCATTTGTATATATTCTCCCTTCGTCTTATGTTGCAACTTTGCAAAGAAAACGCCACGATCCTTTCAAGGGAGTCTGCCCTCTGCGACCTCAGACTTGCTTCATAAACCTGCAAGGGAATGTTGAAAGCAGTTACCCCTCCGAGAAACTGCAACACCTGAGAGATGAGATGCGTACGCATAGGTATCTATTTACCAAAGATAATCAACCATGAATCACCTTTAGTGGGTCCAATACCCTTCAGTCCATGAGAAATTATGTTTTCATTAGGACTGCGTGCATACTCCTTCTTACGGGGGTCGGCTATATTAAAGCTGGTCTGTATAATATTCCAGGCGAGTTTCCCTCGAGATTAAATCTGCCCTGAATAATTACTGGAGACTTGGGATGAAATCAACTGAATTACATTACCATAAGTAATGAATAACATGCTGGGTTCAGGACCCTCGTTAGGGTCTGGCTAGCCAGCCAGCCAGGGCAAGCTGGACATGACCTTGCACCAGGGGTCAAGCCAGGTCAAACGCCACCAGGTAGGCAGGTAGCAAGGTAGTCTGGAACCAACGCTACGTGAGTATCTTACTCGTTAGGAGTTCTCACGGGGCGAGAATTCTAGGAGAAAATCCGAAATCACTCTTCTCCTACGAGGTAGGCGCTTGTTAGACTCGTACGTTAAGGGTCGTTGGACTGACAGTTTGGCATCACGAAACCTACAAGGTTAATTGGGAGGGTCTCAACGACCAGCTCTGGACCGTAAAGGTTCTGAGCTGCCTGCTGGATACCTTCTGGAAAATATATATTTCCTTACTTGGACGATCTGTCCTTGAACACGTTCACGAAGCATCTCTTCAGATATGTGATGTGTTGAGTGATCATCTCCCGCCTGATACTGGAGTGAATTTGCCTCATCCTCTTTCTGTTTTCCAGCTAATACTGGAATGATTCGTCCTATCCCTGTTCATGTTTTCCAGCTAATACTGGAATGATTCGTCCTATGCCTATTCATGTTTTCCAGCTAATACTGGAATGATTCGTCCTATCCCTGTTCATGTTTTCCAGCTAATACTGGAATGATTCGTCCTATCCCTGTTCATGTTTTCCAGCTAATACTGGAATGATTCGTCCTATGCCTATTCATGTTTTCCAGCTAATACTGATATGATATGGCCTATCCCTGTTCATGTTTTCCAGCTAATACTGCAATGATTCTTCCTATCCCTGTTCATGTTTTCCAGCTAACACTGGAATGATTCGTCCAATCCTTGTTTTTGTTTTCTAGTTATATCTAAAACAGATTTGTTGTGTTCCTAGTCACAGTTTTGTTTGCAGTGTCATGTTTGTTGCTTATTGATGAATATTTTCTTTATCGTTTTTCCTTGTACCTCGTGTTTACATTTAGAATTAAGAGGTACTTATTGAAGTTCGTATTACTCAGGTATGTCTTAAACCTACGTACACATCCTTCAGGTATAACATGACTGCAAATTGTTGAATACGATTCTGTTCGCTATAATCTATCTCTACTCCTCCGCTCCTTCTTCATGATAGATCACATCAACAAGAGATCCACACAAGGAAAAGCGATCTTGATTCTGGCATCCTTCGGTAAATCCAAGATCACAGCGAGTCAAAGCCATAGTCAAACCTTTCCTAATTCATTCACCTACACCAGTGCCCCTCGCCTCCTTATCAAAGATGCTGTAATTACACAGATCACAGAATAAGCCTCTACGAATCCTCCCAGATGGAGAGTACCCCTTACGTTGAAACACACCGTAGAACAGCACAAACGATGAAAGATTAAACTACTTGGTTATTACTTAGGAGAAGCAGTCCAGAAAGTAAGGCAGGAACGCGAAGACAACGATGATGTAAATTACAGAAAAATGCGAGATCTAGACAACAGTACAAACATGGAAAATCTTTGGTTCCCTCGCAGCCTTGAAGCACACAGGGTCACACCAAACATCGATCGATGTGCACAATGAACAATGTTTACCTTAGTTAATCTCCTTCAGAAACTCAGGGTTGCAACCCTAATACATACACACACCTTGGTCTACAGAAGGTATATAAATGATACACGTAAAATACTTTACCAGGCAATCCCCCAAATGCATCAGAAAAGCTTACACCAAACATCTGTACATACTCCAGTCGTTTGTACTTCTTCCATTCCATATTATCCATTCCTCTGTCCCACCCCTTCTTCCTCTCCACTAACCACCTTATTAAGAGAGAGAGAGAGAGAGAGAGAGAGAGAGAGAGAGAGAGAGAGAGAGAGAGAGAGAGAGAGAGAGAGAGAGAGAGAGAGCTGGAGGTGGTTATGGGGGCTAACGCCGCCTCTAAGACCTTTTAGAACACCCACAGAGCTCTGATGCAAGTCCCGGCTTAAGAAGGTCCTACCCGGCTGAATACTAAAGATTTCTATGAGCAATCTCTCTCTCTCTCTCTCTCTCTCTCTCTCTCTCTCTCTCTCTCTCTCTCTCTCTCTCTCTCTCTCTCTCTCTCTCTCTCTCTCTCTCTCTCTCTCTCTCTCTCTCTCTCTCTCCCTGCCCACGTCCTCGTCCCCCACATCCCTACCCTGGCCGGACACTGGGATCTCCCCTCCCTCGTCCTTACCCTGGCCGGCCGCTGGGAGAAAAGAGCGAAGGCGAAAATATGACAAGAATTTACTTCACTCAGTCGAACAGCTGGTTCGCAGGGAGAGCCAGGTAATGCAAGACGTATTTGAGAAATCTAGAAAACCCAAGAATGATGAAATCTAGAAATGCTGCGATGAGTCTCGGATCTTACTACAATTGCGAGTTATTAGGAAAACAAAATTAATTAAAGCTGGAGGAATTTAAAGAACATTAGAAGGGTTTAGAAAAAACAGGAGACCTTAAGAAATTCAAAAAAATTGAATGTTCAGTAAAGATTTGATAGAGAAATATAGATAGAAAGACATGAAAATTTGTTTCAGAACAAAGATGAAAGAGAAAGAATGGGAGGAGTCCAGAAACTTGAGGGAAAATTTTATGATTCAGAAAACGTAGGAAAGGTTCAGAAAATGTATAAAACTTCTGGAAGATTGAGCAAGAAAATACATAATATCAAACTTCACACACTGGCTTTGTATCGCCATCCAGTTCACATACATATATACGGCCATCACCGAACTGATGGCTAAAAGAGGCACTGAAATACATCTATAAATCGGAAGACATCGGTAGAGGGTAAAAGTTACCCCGAGGGAAATCTACAATGATTTTTTCCCCCGTTTATGGGTCTTAGATGTGAGATTGATGGTAATAATGGCAATTGAGCCCATCTTGTGACATGGTATGGTTCTTGAGCACGATGGTTCGATCCTTGAATATATGACGGCTTAGCCTTTGACATATATATCCTTAAGGACCAAATCAGAGGTCGTCATCATTCCTAGTGGGTCGTGTTCAAGGGTCCTTAAGTCCTGCTTGAAGCGGTGAAGTAGGAATGGAATGGCGAATCAACAAAGGCGCATCATTGTAACTTTACTGAAGAAATATATATATATATATATATATATATATATATATATATATATATATATATATATATATATATATATATATATATATATATATATATATATATATACATATATATATATATATATATATATTACCACTCCCTCGTTTTATTAACCAAGACCATAAGGGACGATGAACGGCTAGGTTGACTGAGGACCGACTGCCGCGTCCAGCGCTCGACCTCTTGGCCCTCTATTAATGCGTCAAGACTAGGAATGCTGACCACTACACCACGGAGATCTTGTTATTACCTAAGTTTGGTAAATCTCCTGTAAATCAAAAGATCAAAAGACAGTAAAGTGAAGGTTTATGAACCGAAACGAAACAATGGGGAAGTCAAAGTAGTTTGAGTTCATTATGCAAGTCATAATTTTGCCCACTGCGCAGGTGGCAACCCGGAACTCACTCTCTTTAATAAAAATCCACAGGTTGTACACCACCATTTACTGCCTTCATACTGATTACGTTTTCTATATTTCGACGTGGTATTACCCCACGTATTTCTTCGTGCTTATTAACCAGAAGATATTACCCGTATTTTCAGTATCTATCGATGAACATTTACACTCTAATCAGGTCACATCTTCAAGAATATCAGAGATGTAAATGAAAGATTGATGTACACTGTAAAACACGGTTTCTTATTCATAATCTTCTTCTTCTTCTTCTTCTTCTTCATCTTCTTCTTCTTCTTCTTCTTCTTCTTCTTCTTCTTCTCATCTTCATTCTTCTGGTTTCTATTTTCTCCTAACATTTTTTCTTTTTATCTTATCTCTCGATGATTTTAGTCATTTATGATAACACACCTCTGGAAGATATTGCTGGCCTCGACCTGCTTAATTATTCGTATGTTGTGGCCTGGACGACTCTGCTCTGAGAGCAGAGAATATATACACAGACATAAATGCTATATCGAAATATACAACACAAGACTTTGTTTATGTACATCCGCAAAAGAAATATTGTCTTTATGTAAACATATGAATGAAGATGAACGCCCACACTACAAAAAAAAACCCCTCATTACTACAGTGAATTTTACAGAGACGCGTAGATTCAGTATGATACAGTGAACTTGTCATCTACAGTATTCTTACGGAACTACAATTTTTTTAAAGATCGGGGAGTAACTCTACAGGCTACACATTCTGTTCTGTGGAAATGATTTCGAAACGCGCTTTCAGTATTGGGACGTTCGGACGTTCACCAGAATATCACAGCAGAGTTGGATGACAGCCAGAGATGCGACACATCCACATCGGAGAATAAAACTATGAAACAATGAAACTGTAAACGACAACGACTCCAAAAAAAAAGAAAAACGGGGGGGAAAAATATGTATATAAACGTCGCTCATAGAATGAAATTTTTGAGCCATTTTACTTACGCAAGTGGTTGACTCAGCATTTTCCTTGTCAGCTGATATTGTCATGCTGAAGTGAGGGATACACTGTTCATTACTTCCGCATGTAGACGTTAGAGTAATTAAGCAATCGTAAGGTTCACACGAGCGTGAATCATCATTTATACGAAACGACCACTGATTGTTGTAAATCAAGAGACGTGTGACCTACCAGAAGAATCTGGTGTCTCCAGACTGGTCAGTGACCTGTGATGTCTTGAATCCATCACCATCAGTGGCGTCAATAACCCGAGAGGCGTAAATAATAGTATTAATTCCAACAATAACACCCACTCATACAGCAACACATACGACGAGCGATCGTACTCCAGAATATATCATGTGCTCGTACAAATGAACGCCAGTAGGAGTAGGAGCAGGCCGCCGACAGGCACTTAATGACTCCAGTCAAACCTGTTATTTGCTGAAATAAGTGACCCGGAAAAATAGTTCGGGCAGCCACAACCAGACACACAATAAACATTGGTTCAATCAGTCCATTAACTGGTAATTACAGCTGTATATAAAGGCATAATGATATTGCCAATCGCACTAATGGATGAAGCTGTGCATAGATACCAACTTCCTTGTTTTCAGGTA
>NC_092275.1:8179041-8201541 GCF_036320965.1 Panulirus ornatus | reverse complement strand
TTCCAAGCAGTGTATACCAAGATAACATCACCAGCTGTAATAGTTTGAGATCAATATAGTCGTGTGGAACATGAGAGTTGGTGAAGACATTTCTACGTTTGTATCACAAATGTTTAATGTATGAAAGGAGAATTTTTTTTCGAGGAAATGGACTGAGTTAGTCTGTGTTTGCATCTTTGCTTTAATGCTTCATCTCTGTTGGTATTCAATTTTTTTTGCCTTCGAAATTACAATGAATTACAAAATAACGTTTATTTATTGTTTATTAGAAAGCAAATCTATCAATGATCTAATCCTATTGCCCTACAGGACTCCCGCAGCTTCAAGGCTGCGCTCCAATAAGTAGTAGAGATATAATAGGCTCCTTTGGAGCGAGAAATCTTCTCGAGAGAACTGTACTCTTTCTTGTCCATTGAATGTTAATATACCCTCACCGAGGGTGACCTTACCGAGGTGGAGTCCGGTAACACCAAATTATTCATATAAGTCATGAGAATAACTTGAGAAACACAGATTAAATTTTCATCATCATTCAGTCGAAAAAAATCATAAAAACCATAGCGCATCATAGAACTCATAATGAGGGAAGATGTGCAAGATATAACCATCGTAAACATACATCATATAAAGGTAACGTTATCTTGAATCTTCGAGAAATTATCAACAAGTTCTTTATATAAACTTTATATAAAAAGAGGCCACTACTCCTGGAATTTGAAGTCCTCCATCGGTTCATCTGGAAGCAAGATGTGTCGCAATATACCCCGTTCTCTTGGGCTACTGGAAGAGTCTTCCGTAATACAGGAAGGCCTTCCTGTATATCTTATGACGGACGTGTGAGTGACACTATCACGTACTGTAAATAATATTCCAGGTATCAAGAGGGGAGGGAGGTGTTGGTCTCCCGGCCGAATGGAAAGGTTGTTGAAGTGGTTGATGGCTGATTGAGGGAGATAGGCTGGAGTGACAGGTTGATGTGGCGTGTCTGGATGGTTTACGGCTCAATAGAAGCTTTGAAGTGGTTCCTGGATGATTGAAGTAGGTAGGCTAAAGAGGTTAGGGTGGTATGTGGGAGTACATGGCAAACCTAGATAACAGAAGACCTGATGGGCTGTGGCGTGGTTATCTACAAAAAGGGATAGTAATAGTACCCCAAGTTCCCAATAGATGGGGATAGGATACGACAACAAGAGGTTCCTTGTAGCGTATAGATAAAGATGCGATAGTATATTATAGGGTTCTTTTCTATCCCAACACTCCCTCCAAATTATATATATATATGGAGGCTGGATAGTAAAGCAGAAGGGTTTGTTCCCTCCCATCACTTCATATGGAGATGGGTTAGTAAAGGTGATGGGCTTTCAAACCCATTCTTCCCCTACGACACATAGATGGAGACAAGACAGTGCCTAGGATCGGGTATCCATTGTTGCCTCATCAAGTATGAGGTATCTGGCTACTTTCTATAATTTCCATACAGAAAGAAATGTTGACCGAATATCTTTGATACTCAGAGAAATATATTATGAAAAAGATCAATTGACCACTTTGGAGTCGGGTTAGGAATCCTTTTCCATAATCATTATCCACATATTTTACAAGATCGAATTAGCTAGAAGGAGATAGAGAGGGAGAGGGAGAGGGAGAGTTAAGGAATCAGGCAACAGAAAACGGAAAGGCGAGCGTTCCAGGGGCGACTCGTGTTTCTGTATAAACCACCCATTACAATAATTGGATCACCTAAATGAATTACGCTCTAGAGACGCGTTCAGACTCTGCAATAGTTTAGCGTTTCAGGCTGAAGTAATGCCCCCCACCCCCCCAACCATTCCCCCTCCCCCTTCCTCACGTTAGCACGACTGAATTTAATCATATTATCAAGTGTCAATTATATCAATATGTCAAACACAGTGGCTGTCCAAAATTCCCCTGAATTATTTTTTTCCTAAAGTATCTTTTTTTAAACCTCTCGCGCTTATTGTGTCATTGTTTGACATCCTAACCCTCAAAAATAAAAGATAAATATCCAGATGTTTTAAAGTTGTCGCTTTATTTAATTTTGTTATTTTGTTTGTGTTTCTCGTTCAAATTAAAGTATAACTTTATTGTCAAGAGTTAATTTATGTGGATTCTTTTTCTTAGAAATTTTTGAGAATGCTCATTTTGTGTATATCTGGTAACATAAACATATGTTATTGTGATTAAATTATTTGCTTGTGATAAATTTTATGATAAATTTTATGAAATTTAATATATGAGTTTTTATTTCATAAAAAGGTCGTCTGTACCTCAGTACTGGCCGTTTGATGTAGGTGCCTTTAGTGACTTAGAAGGCCCTGAAGAGGAGTAGAGAGGAAGTAGGAAGGAAGGAAATAAAGAAATAGAGGAAAATGTGGTTAAATGGAGAAAGTGTTCAAGAAGAAGAGGAAGAAACAAGAGAAAAGGAATGAAGAAAAATAGAAAGAATGAACGAAGATGATAATGAAGGACAAGAAAATGCAAAGATTGTGAAGAAAGAAGAGAAAAAATTAAGAAAGAGAAAAAGAAGAAGAAGAAGAAGAAAGAGGAGGAGGAGGAAGTAAATGGTAGATGAGGAGAAGGGGGGGGAGGAGAAGGAGGAACAAGAAAAGGAAGATGAGGAGGATGAGGAGGAGGTGGAGAAAGAGAAGGAGAAGGAGAAGGAGAAGGAGAAAGAAGAGGAGAAGGAGGAACAAGAAAAGGAAGATGAGGAGGATAAGGAGGAGGTGGAGAAAGAGAAGGAGAAGGAGGAAGAGGAGGAAGAAGAAGATGAAGATCAGGTTTAGTCAGTCTCCCAGACCTCAGACAACCCATTCTAACACCACACAACGAGACCTATAAACATACACACGGGCAAAGGATGGCACATCTGGAGGACTGGGGAATTAGAAAACATATTCTAATCTACACACACGTCAGGGTAATGCATTAGGAATCCCCCAGGTTGAGGCGAAGGGAGCGCTTTCGAGAACACAGCACGGTAGGGTGCATTGACCTGGATGTCTTCAGTAAATTGGAGAGGGAACAGACCCGCTGTGCCAAGCGAAAAGCTCTCTGTCCTCAGTGAAGCCATGACATTAGCAGTGTCCATCAGTGGGTCTATGACGAATGATATCTATTTTGATCTTTTTTTCGACGTATTTGTGATATGATTTAACTTTTTCTTGATGCCTGAGTAAATCTATTTTTTTTTTCAAGCGTAATTGAATCTATTCTGAGAATAGATCACACGGGAAAGGTGCATGACGAATATTTATGTGAACTCAGGAATAGAATATATGCTTCCCTATTTCATTTACGCCATTAAAAAACATGATTATCTAACGATCTTGATAGGAAATTAAATGATGATTTATTGACAAATTATATTTTCCTTTTCTTCATCCCATTTTTTTTCTCTCTCTCCTTCCCTCTGTCTCTCTCTCTTTTTCCTTAATTTCTCCATTTCTACGATTTTTTCCCACTCTGTTTTCCATTTCTTTTTCCGTCGTGTGTGAGTAAGACTTAGCCAAGCCCACGAGACAGAAAATCCGGATATATGTTCTTGACGGCTGAGTCTGACCCTCCTCCAGATTAGACTGGTATAGAAATTCATGATGAAATTCGGATTATAACGTGAAATTGTGGGTTTGTAGGTTTGAAGATATTCCCTCTGAGGTTCAGTCCTCTGTTCTTAATGCTACCTCGCAAACGTGGGAAATGGCGTATATGTATAATAATATATATATATATATATATATATATATATATATATATATATATATATATATATATATATATATATATATATATATATTTTTTTTTTTTTTCGCTGTCTCCCGCGTTTGTGAGGTAGCGCAAGGAAACAGACGAAAGAAATGGCCCAACCCACCCCCATACACATGTATATACATACGTCCACACTCGCAAATATACATACCTACACAGCTTTCCATGGTTTACCCCAGACGCTTCACATGCCCTGATTCAATCCACTGACAGCACGTCAACCCCGGTATACCACATCGATCCAATTCACTCTATTCCTTGCCCTACATTCACCCTCCTGCATGTTCAGGCCCCGATCACACAAAATCTTTTTCACTCCATCTTTCCACCTACAATTTGGTCTCCCACTTCTCCTCGTTCCCTCCACCTCCGACACATATATCCTCTTGGTCAATCTTTCCTCACTCATTTTCTCCATGTGCCCAAACCATTTCAAAACACCCTCTTCTGCTCTCTCAACCACGCTCTTTTTATTTCCACACATCTCTCTTACCCTTACGTTACTTACTCGATCAAACCACCTCACACCACACATTGCCCTCAAACATCTCATTTCCAGCACATCCATCCTCCTGCGCACAACTCTATCCATAGCCCACGCCTCGCAACCATACAACATTGTTGGAACCACTATTCCTTCAAACATACCCATTTTTGCTTTCCGAGATAATGTTCTCGACTTCCACACATTCTTCAAGGCTCCCAGAATTTTCACCCCCTCCCCCACCCTATGATCCACTTCCGCTTCCATGGTTCCATCCGCTGCCAGATCCACTCCCAGATATCTAAAACACTTTACTTCCTCCAGTTTTTCTCCATTCAAACTTACCTCCCAATTGACTTGACCCTCAACCCTACTGTACCTAATAACCTTGCTCTTATTCACATTTACTCTTAACTTTCTTCTTTCACACACTTTACCAAACTCAGTCACCAGCTTCTGCAGTTTCTCACATGAATCAGCCACCAGCGCTGATATATATATATATATATATATATATATATATATATATATATATATATATATATATATATATATATATATATATATATATATATATATATATATATATATATATATATATATATATATATATATATATATATATATATATATATATATATATATATATATATATATATATATATATCATATATACATTCTGTGTGTACAAGTTGGTCTATGTGTAATGCAGGAGTAGATATCCTGGTGTGGTTTGAAGCATGTGCAATAATGTAGATGTGATTTTGTTTTGATGAATTAATGTATTGCTTTAATAGATTCTTATCTATTGTAGATGTATTATAGGCTGATGTGCAGCGACTTATAAGTGTAACTGTATGAGAATGTGAGACAATCAAAACAAGTGAGACATTAATCTAATGAGACGTAAATCTAATGAGATACAGTGCTAGTGAGATAATGAGGTCTAGCGAAACGCGGAGGACTAATGAGGCACTGAGATCTAGTGAGACAGAGAAAATTTGTGAGAGAAAGACCTAATGAGACACAGAGCTAGTGAGACCCCCCATGCCCAACGAGTCTAGCGTGAGGTGAAGTAGTTAATTATATTTCTCATTCATATGTCATTACTGGAACGACCTTTCTTTATCTAACTCACATTGTTTGTAGAAGTAACCATCATTATTTACGAGACAATTTCTCGCTACTGTGTCTCGTACCATTACCCTGATAATTGCTGGAAGGTCAGATTTACGGACATGCGAATATGTCAGACAAATTCATACCAGTTTATCAGCTTATCTGACAACCTCTCCCGTCTAAACCAAGTTTGTCTTGTCCACGACTCTCACTCCAACTCTCCTCCTACTCTCTCTCTCTCTCTCTCTCTCTCTCTCTCTCTCTCTCTCTCTCTCTCTCTCTCTCTCTCTCTCTCTCTCTCTCTCTCTCTCTCTCTCCCATTTCGCCGAATCCTCTTCCCTTTCCGCCCCTTTCCCCCCCTTCCCTTATGAAATAGGTTCAGATGGGAAGGTTCCGCATTCTTCATAAAATTGATTAAGACATAGGAACGATCGACGGGTAAGCCTTGTTATGGACCCGCTCTCCGAGTAACCTTCTCCAGGGACTTCCAGGAACCACGACTATATATTCCATGAATAGACAAAGCTGATACTACTAATTTGGACTCAAGGAAAGAGGGGTCTTCAGGGCTCCGGAGGGTCCATTCTCTCAAAGACCCTCCCGCACCATCTGCAGCATGGTAGGTTTATCCTCTTTTTCAAACGAGGTTTGGGTGGTTTTGGTCAAGTCTCACAGAAGTCAAGTCTTACAGTCATGACGCTCAGTAAGACTTGTGGGTACAGAGTCTTGGCGATGAGTGATGGTCTTTGGCTAAGGGGTCTCCTGAGGACAGCATAAGGCCTTTAATACACCATTTTGATGACTGGCGAAGACCTACCTGGTGACTGAGGTCTTGTTGTCAGTATATAGTTTTGGTGACTGGCTACAATCAACTTCTATAAGGTTCCTGGTGACATGAAAAGATGCCACGATCCTGGAAGAATGTCGTTACCTAGTGTAATGTCACCTTCTACAAGATCTTGGTGACATGCAAAGACTTGGTGTTACACAGTCTTACTCACTGGCTAAGACCCTCTGCCAAACAAGCTTGGTGACCAGATAAGATCTACCACACAGGCTTGGTGACTGGCCGAGACCTTCTGCCACATAGCCTTGGCGAATGGATAAGACCTGAATTAAACTATTATGGACACGAGTCATCCCTACACTGCCTGGCTGACCTGATGTGATAATGGTCTTTGTGACTGATGGGTTCCTACATGATATTCATGACTGGTATATAACCTTCGTTGCCTGGGCAGTCGTTCTGACGAGGATTCTAAACGAGCGTTTGTGACTGATGGAGACATGGTGCACCGTAGGTGTGTTGTTGACGAGATAAGAAATCTGCATTTACTGAATGGCCTAGGAGACTCCAGCGACCCTACTCGTATAAACAACTAATCACGACCCGCTGTGACAAGCGAGCAACCTCTCTCATTACAAGGACGTGTCTCTAGCTTGTTGACTTTCATCCAATCATCCTCAAAACAATACTCCAACTGCTTCCAGTATCATGGAGAACTGTCCTCTCCTCTGTCCATTATGGGAGAGCAATATCCCCCTCCCGACGCCCTTATGGTGAAGGGGTGTCCCATTTTCTATCCCCTTACGGTGGAGGAATGTCCTGTCCCCTAACCCTCTTATGGTGGAACAATGCATTCTTCCTGAACCCTTTATGGTGAAGAGATATTCTCGACCATCCCATTCTGCGAGGTTTTTGGAAAATAATAGGACATCAGTACAATACATTGGGCCATTTTTTTTCTTATAACACATCTCCTATCTCATATATATATATATTTCTTTCTTTTTCTTTCATACTATTCGCCATTTCCCGCATTAGCGAGGTAGCGTTGAGAACAGAGGACTGGGCCATTGAGGGAATATCCTCACCTGGGCCCCTTCTCTGTTCCCTCTTTTGGAAAATTAAAAAAAAAAGTGAGAGGGGAGGATTTCCAGCCCCCCGCTCCCTCCCCTTTTAGTCGCCTTCTACGACACGCAGGGAATATGTGGGAAGTATTCTTTCTCCCCTATCCCCAGGGATAAATATATATATATATATATATATATATATATATATATATATATATATATATATATATGACATAGGTCGTAGAATATCTTCTTAGAGAAAAAGTTAGATGCGTTTTTCTTGTATTAGGTTATGAATCAAAGACTTGTTTTTAGCAAATAAGAAAAAGAATGGACAGAATGGATTTAAGAATGATAAGGAGACTCGTATAACTATTTCAAGGTACTAAAGTTGAGTATCAGGCAAAAACTGAAATGGAAAATTTCAGATATTTTGTGAGAGTAAATTTGAAAAAAAAATGTTAGAAAACTGCCTTAGGGATCGGTCTTCTCCTCCATGGAAAAGTCTCTTTCCTGTAATCCTGGAACCTATCCTTCCAGAGTCCAGACCAAAATCACGAGCCCAACTGGAGACACTTTCTCACTCAGACCCCCAGAGGCCACACAGACCATCACAAGTGACACGAAAGTAGCAAAATGACTCTACAGGCTGAAAAAGTATTACAAAAGTATCTTTACATGAACTCACAGATGACTACTTTTCGAGTCATTACTTTACGGTAAAGTAACGAACATCTTTATCTTTTGCTTACATATGGCACAAATATTTACTTGAATTAGTTTTCAGACTTCCAACGAAAGGTGATAGTGTGTTTAGAACCTAACTATTTGTACTGAATGAATAACTTTAAGATGTAGAATTTTCCACATATCTTTCACTTCCAGCACTTACATCTAAGACAATTTCCTTCCACTTATTCTCTGACATAAAGCCATTCAGGTGTGTATATATTGACCACAGTTTCTAGAACAGTTGTTCGATAAATACTTATCATTCGTATGTGCTCTAACTACATATGATTTTCCTGCCGGGCATGATTTAAGAGAGTGATTATATACTTGTTTTGAATTTGGCCGTCCCTTTGTTTTTCTTTGACTAACGTTACTGAATGTTCTTTTTGCATGCAGACTGTATGATTGCCAGCTGCTGTATTTCTTGCCGGAAGCCTTCAGCATTTCATGACTCAGGGGACCAGAAATACGGTCTGTTTCTGAAATGAATTCGAAGAACAGAGTCTGGCTTAACATGAAGATGTTTGATACATACGTTTGCAAAATGTATATCACAATACATTTATGTTATGAAACTCTTGCACGAATCTGGCCTTCTTTTTCACCATGTGGATTGTGTTAATTGGACTTTACTCTCTCCCAGAGCGAGGCTTATATGAGACTTCATAAGACCTTCGTTGTATTGCACAGTTCACATTAGGCTCAGAACACAAGGTGAGACTCGAGAGGCTGATTTAATCTATACAATATCATGCACAAAGTGATATGTTCTAAGTGACATTTGTACCATAATGGTAGAGCAAGACAGAGCACACCTACGCTTTCATATATATATATATATATATATGTATAGTGAAAAGTTTTTATCGAGGATGTAAGGCATGTGTACGTGTAGGAAGAGAGGAAAGTGATTGGTTCTCAGTGAATGTAGGTTTGCGGCAGGGGTGTGTGATGTCTCCATGGTTGTTTAATTTGTTTATGGATGGGGTTGTAAGGGAGGTAAATGCAAGAGTCCTGGAAAGAGGGGCAAGTATGAAGTCTGTTGGGGATGAGAGAGCTTGGGAAGTGAGTCAGTTGTTGTTCGCTGATGATACAGCGCTGGTGGCTGATTCATGTGAGAAACTGCAGAAGCTGGTGACTGAGTTTGGTAAAGTGTGTGGAAGAAGAAAGTTGAGAGTAAATGTGAATAAGAGCAAGGTTATTAGGTACAGTAGGGGTGAGGGTCAAGTCAATTGGGAGGTGAGTTTGAATGGAGAAAAACTGGAGGAAGTGAAGTGTTTTAGATATCTGGGAGTGGATCTGTCAGCGGATGGAACCATGGAAGCGGAAGTGGATCATAGGGTGGGGGAGGGGGCGAAAATTTTGGGAGCCTTGAAAAATGTGTGGAAGTCGAGAACATTATCTCGGAAAGCAAAAATGGGTATGTTTGAGGGAATAGTGGTTCCAACAATGTTGTATGGTTGCGAGGCGTGGGCTATGGATAGAGATGTGCGCAGGAGGATGGATGTGCTGGAAATGAGATGTTTGAGGACAATGTGTGGTGTGAGGTGGTTTGATCGAGTAAGTAACGTAAGGGTAAGAGAGATGTGTGGAAATAAAAAGAGCGTGGTTGAGAGAGCAGAAGAGGGTGTTTTGAAATGGTTTGGGCACATGGAGAGAATGAGTGAGGAGAGATTGACCAAGAGGATATATGTGTCGGAGGTGGAGGGAACGAGGAGAAGAGGGAGACCAAATTGGAGGTGGAAAGATGGAGTGAAAAAGATTTTGTGTGATCGGGGCCTGAACATGCAGGAGGGTGAAAGGAGGGCAAGAAATAGAGTGAATTGGAGTCATGTGGTATACAGGGGTTGACGTGCTGTCAGTGGATTGAAGCTAGGCATGTGAAGCGTCTGGGGTAAACCATGGAAAGCTGTGTAGGTATGTATATTTGCGTGTGTGGACGTGTGTATGTACATGTGTATGGGGGGGGGGGGTTGGGCCATTTCTTTCGTCTGTTTCCTTGCGCTACCTCGCAAACGCGGGAGACAGCGACAAAGTATAAAAAAAAAAAAAAAAAAAAAAAAAATATATATATGTATATATATATATATATATATATATTTCTTTTTTTTTTTTTTTTGCTTTGTCGCTGTCTCCCGCGTTTGCGAGGTAGCGCAAGGAAACAGACGAAAGAAATGGCCCAACCCCCCCATACACATGTATATACATACGTCCACACACGCAAATATACATACCTACACAGCTTTCCATGGTTTACCCCAGACGCTTCACATGCCTTGATTCAATCCACTGACAGCACGTCAACCCCGGTATACAACATCGCTCCAATTCACTCTATTCCTTGCCCTCCTTTCACCCTCCTGCATGTTCAGGCCCCGATCACTCAAAATCTTTTTCACTCCATCTTTCCACCTCCAATTTGGTCTCCCTCTTCTCCTCGTTCCCTCCACCTCCGACACATATATCCTCTTGGTCAATCTTTCCTCACTCATTCTCTCCATGTGCCCAAACCATTTCAAAACACCCTCTTCTGCTCTCTCAACCACGCCCTTTTTATTTCCACACATCTCTCTTACCCTTACGTTACTTACTCGATCAAACCACCTCACACCACACATTGTCCTCAAACATCTCATTTCCAGCACATCCATCCTCCTGCGCACAACTCTATCCTTAGCCCACGCCTCGCAACCATACAACATTGTTGGAACCACTATTCCTTCAAACATACCCATTTTTGCTCTCCGAGATAATGTTCTCGACTTCCACACATTCTTCAAGGCTCCCAGAATTTTCGCCCCCTCCCCCACCCTATCATCCACTTCCGCTTCCATGGTTCCATCCGCTGCCAGATCCACTCCCAGATATCTAAAACACTTCACTTCCTCCAGTTTTTCTCCATTCAAACTCACCTCCCAATTGACTTGACCCTCAACCCTACTGTACCTAATAACCTTGCTCTTATTCACATTTCTCATATATATATATATATATATATATATATATATATATATATATATATATATATATATATATATACCCTAGCCTGAGCCAGGTACTCATTCTGTCGACCAACCTTTTGAGGTGGATGAACAGCTGGATTGACTATGCCCCGACTGCCACAATCAGGATTCGAACCTATGGACTCAACCCTTGGCGGCCCGTGAATGCGTCACGGTCAGGACCGCTAACCACTACACCACCTCACACTCTTGGTAAAAAGGATTGACTCCTCATATTCATAATAAACACCATTTACGCTGACGTTCTTTATAAAACGATGTTTACACCTCATGTTCTCTGTAAAAACCATCTATGTCTCCCCTAATTTGTAAACAACATTTATGTATTCTATTTTGAAGGCTTCAGTCACGGACAATAGTCTACAGCAAGGCCAGGGCTTATTTGAAATATAAAGAGAACTATGAAAAGGGAAAAGATATGACAGGGAAGGTATATACGGATTTTGGAAGAAGTGAAAAAAAAACTGCTTTTGGAATGTGCCAGGTCATAGTTACTGGGAAAGACATGAGAAGGTAGAGAGTTCCAAAGCTTCGACATGGAGGGAAAGAAGCAGGTATCAAACCGGCCCACCCTTTGAGTTGCCGATAGTCACACAGTAATCTACCTTTTCCGAATATCATTACAGTCATTTTTAGGTCTGTTGCTTCTTGAAATCATTGGCATTTCTTTGCATCTATTGCATTTCCCTCAGTCTACCTGACGCTTCCCCTACGTTCATTGCCACTTCCTGTTGTGAAGGAAAGCCAGTAACTTTGAGTCATAAGGTTCCATCCCAGAGCAAACCTGGAGTCAAGTCAGTAAAGAGAGTAAGATTCTATCAAGGTACTCTGAGGTGGTAACATTAGTTACAAGTGTTCATGTGAATCTACTAAATGTAGTTAGTACATTGACAGCAGCTTGAGGCTTCCCTCTATTTCTTTCCAGTAACATTAAGGGAGATCTTTTCAGAAGGCGTCTTGTGGAGTAGATTTTAAGTATACATGTATGTAGAAGGTAAGTACACAGGTTTGGTTTAGGTGAACTATTTGTGTATTAGTGGGTGTACTGGTTCTATACACCTACTTGACTATAACCTCTTGCATGATTGCACTTATGAAAAGGTTATCATTCTGTGCATGATGGTATTTCTTATAATTGTTTTCATCCCTCACATAACATTTATCTCTATGAAGTTTATCATCCCTCGCGTGATAGTTTTTATCTACAGGTTATCACTCCGCACATGACAGTGTTTCCACCATTCCTGCTATGATAGTATTCTTACAAAGGTTATCATCCCTCACATGATAGCATATCTATGAATGTTATCATCCCTCACATGATAGCATATCTATGAATGTTATCATCCCTCATTTGATAGTATATCTATAAATGTTATCATCTTTCACATGATAGCATAACTATGAATGCTATCATCCCTCACATCATAGCTTAACTATAAATGCTATCATTCCTCACATGATAGTATTTCTATAAATGATATCATCCCCTCACATGATGGTATTTCAACTGAAGTTGTTAACCCTCGTAACTAAATCACTTTCTAACTCGTGCGTCTGTTTCCCATAAACTTTTATAAGTAACTTACAAAAGTTATGCTTCAATTTTTCCCTCCAGTCTCTTGGCGGAGAATTGGGACTCACTCTCTCTCTCTCTCTCTCTCTCTCTCTCTCTCTCTCTCTCTCTCTCTCTCTCTCTCTCTCTCTCTCTCTCTCTCTCTCTCTCTCTCTCTCTCTCTCTCTCTCTCTCTCTCTCTCACTAAAGATCTTACGAAAAATGAACGACAAAAGAAGGAGGAAACAATGAAGGGTAATGGACAAGTAGTGGGTTGACGTGTTCTCCTCTTTATATTTCGAGACAGATAACGTATCTTATCGAGAATCAAATCACTTCGAGGTGCAGCAGGTGCCATTGACCTGACGAGATTTCATAGATGTATATCAAAGGGAATGACTGATATCGAGCACTCTGTATATATACGTGTGTCTTCGACGAGTTCACACGGGGTTCAATTGGCTTAAGATATGTCTCAATATATCTTCGTTTTCTCTCCATCTCTCTCCCTCTCTCTTTAATTCCTTTCTCCCCACAGCTTGCCGTTTTCCACCCCCAACTCCCCTCCTCTTTCTTTATCTCCCTCACCCTCTCCCTCTCTCCCTTTCCCTCACCCTCTCTCTCTCCCTCTCCTTCTCCCTCTCCCACCAAAAACTCGGGCGGGAAAATCCTATACCTTTCACGGGCTCAATTAAAATTCAGAGAAATTACCGCTGAATAAGCTCTTTTTTACGGACGCATTTTCTATAGAGCCTTTCTAGAGCTGTCTTGGGGCCACGGTTGTATGGGTGGCTCTAAAGAGACAGGGCTGCCACTCACACTACATGTGTGGGACCACTTCAGGTGTATGGATCTTTCACTCTCAAGTTTCGACGCTTTTCATTTTCCTTTACCGTCAAGTGAAAGAAGGTCTGAGTGAAAGAAAATGGTCTGCTGCCCGAGGGTTCTGGTGACCTGTTTTAAGATCTGGTGATAAGCGGTTCTTGTCGCCTTCTCTCGACTGTTGATTAAGCTTGGTGATTGGACAACGTCTGTAGCTATGTAGAAATGTTTTGGCGAAGGGTTATAACTTGGTGATTGGGTGATAGTAATGATTAGCTAACTAGTGGTAGGAACTGAATGAAGACTTCTTACTAAAGAGGATTGGTGGCTGGTTAAGACCTGCTAAGTGGTCTCGCAGATTCGTGAAGACTTCAAGTGTCTTTGTAGGGTTTTCGTAGTTTACGAAGTCTTGCAGCCACACAGACTTAGTGACTGCATCAGACTTGTAGCTACGGTGGTGACTTATTAAGACGTGTGAGTACACACACACACACACATACGCACACACACACACACACACACACACACACACACACACACAGAGTCCTGGGGCTGACTGGAACCTGCTTCCAGAGAATCTTATGGCTATGGGCAACCACTATTTCCTTTTTATATCTCTTTGATGGCGAATAGGATTAAGGAAGCCGAGCGAAAACAGAAGAGGGAGCCCCTCCCCACCCACCCAAAAAAAAAAAGGCATTCGATTGTTTTACTTGTGAGACAGAAACACATTCTGCTAACACCTTATCCTTCAGGTACTCGAGAAGTAAGAGAAAGAACCTCGAAGGTTTACAAAATTAATGGGAAAAAGAGGGAAAAAAAAGATCTTGTAGTCTTAGGGATACACAGAATCCATATGTAAACAAGAGATACGTAAACAAGAGATACTTAATTACGAAAAATTCCCACTGAACCATTTCGTCGTTGTGTACGAGCGAAAGAAAAGAACATTGATGTTGTGTCGAGGATATGAACCATTCGAAGTGAACGTATTGAACATAAATATATTCCTTTTGCTTCTATGGCCACATAGACACAAACGACTGTTCAGCAGACAAACGACGGTTCAGTAGACAGCAGAACGAACAACCTGAGTTTGACGGTCGTCAGTGTAGGCTTGAGGGAATCAGCCAGTTAGTATAAAGATGGCGTACAGTCCTACCTGCTCGACCTCACTGGAATATTACAAAAGCCTTTGTTCTCCTGTGAGGCTGTTGCTGTCTCTTTACTCATCCAGAGTTCCTGTCTACCATGGTTGACAGGAGGGTTTCCTGTCGTGTATGGTTGGCAGTGCCTCTGTCTACGGATCGTCATGTTTCTTATCTAATTGTTCGAAGGTTTCTGTTAGCTGTCTGTCCACCTTTCCGACCCCTACTACCCACGAAGGATCAGCAAGTCGAGGTCGTGGCCACATTACGTATGAGTTCTCTCAGCATTTAGAGAAGTCTGGCTTCACGGTGGAGTAGGAGGATACACATTCGCCATTTCCCGTGTCAGCGAGGTTGCGTCAAGAACACACGACTAAGCCTTAGAGGGGAAAATCCTCACTTGGCCCCCTTCTCTGTTCCTTCTTTTGGAAAAGTAAAACTGGAGAGGAGGATTTCTCCACTCCTCCGCTCCCTCCTCTTTTAGTCGCCTTCTGCGACGCGCAGGGAATACGTGGGAAGTATATGTATATACATTTATATATATATATATATATATATATATATATATATATATATATATATATATATATATATATATATATATATATATATATATATATATATATACACGTGTGTGTGTGTGTGTGTGTGTGTGTGTGTGTGTGTGTGTGTGTGTGTGTGTGTGTGTGTGTTTGTTTGTGTGTGTGTGTGTGTGTGTGTGTGTGTGTGTCATTATTACTAACACTTTAAATAGAAGTCTTTATACTTCCGTCGACAATACACAGATACGCTCCTTACCATCCTACTAACCACTAATTCCCTGACCGCTCGTTAAATGGATCCGGTAACCCGTTCTTATTTGTGGGTTCGTCGCCCTAATGCTCTGTTAAAGTCGATGTGTTTATATAAAAGAAGAGTGATCCCCTCCCTCTCTCATCGCTGGATTCAGAGTCTATACTCATGGTTCTTTGAGAGAATACTAAATCTTTCCAGTTTTCAGAAAGGTGCATTAAAAGATAAAGAATCTAATACCCTTCAATACCTACAGGGAAAAAGGATATACGTAATTCAAAAGCTTTCAGTCTATTCTTTGCCGAGAGTCCATGGTATATACATGTACGGATGTAGGTGTCGGATAGATGGGTGTAGTGTTAATATATGTGTCATGTAAGTATAAGTATACTGTAGGTGTAGGTGTGGCTGGTAAGGGCATCAAACGCTGGAAGGATGGCGAAGCGTGTCTTGGAGTATGGGACCACAGCATCAACACTCAGTATATAGGATTAACAGATGACAGCAGCCTTCGAAATATGAACGAATTACAGAATGGTCAGTCTGGGACGACGATGACGAGAGAGAGAGAGAGAGAGAGAGAGAGAGAGAGAGAGAGAGAGAGAGAGAGAGAGAGAGAGAGAGAGAGAGAGAGAGAGAGAGAGAGAGAGAGAGAGAGAGAATGCTCGAACAGGTACGAAATTTGATAATGGATTTCGGTAGGAACTCCGACTTAAAAGAGACTTGATGGATCTCACTATTAAATCATGCAGAGGTTCCCTCTCGTCTTATATACTGCGTTCCATTTCATATATTCCAATCCTCACTCCCTTATTCCCTAATCTTCTCTCTCTCTCTCTCTCTCTCTCTCTCTCTCTCTCTCTCTCTCTCTCTCTCTCTCTCTCTCTCTCTCTCTCTCTCTCTCTCTCTCTCTTCCTTGCTTTTACTAGTTTTCGAGATCTGCATTGCATTCAAACAGTAATTCCCTTCCATTTCTCCTTGTTTCTTCCTCATTTCCAAGCTTCGCCCTCAGGGTGTTCTTAACAGCCATTCCAGCCAGGGTGTAGGTGTTCTAAGTAGCTACTCCTGCCAGGGTGTAGGTGTTCTTGATAGCTACTCCTGCCAGGGTGTAGGTGTTCTAAGTAGCTACTCTTGCCAGGGTGTAGGTGTCCTTAATAGCTACTCCTGCCAGGGTGTAGGTGTTCTAAGTAGCTACTCCTGCCAGGGTGTAGGTGTTGTAGTTCCTCCGTCAGTTCTTCTAAATCAATTTCAAACAAATCTTAGGCCAGTTATTCTCAGGCAACTCCAAGAACTCATATCTACTTTTTCATCTTTTCACCTGAAGCTGAAATATAGACACGGAGGCATTATGAATTTCCCTTACAATCTAACTATTCCGATGAAACTATAGGAAACAAACAGTGTTATAATTTGCAGGAATTACTTCATCAATCTAGCTTAAGTATGTGGAATATCTAGAACAAAATTACTTTTATAGCCATTTATTGTTATAAGTAAGATCACCTAATTCCTTCTCACTTTAAGAAACCTTCAAGAAAGTGAAACGTTTATTTAGATTTATCTGCAGAGGTTTCCAGTGTCAACCAAACATGTTCAAGGGTTATTAATAGAGTCAATGAATGGCTAGGTCGAATACATACAGTAAGAATACATACAGAATACATACAGTAAGAATACATACAGAATACATACAGTAAGAATAAATACAGTAAGTATATGGACGCAATGCATGAATGGCTAGGTCGAATACATACAGTAAGTACATGAACACAATGCATGAATGGGTAGGTCGAATACATACAGTAAGTACATGAACACAATGCATGAATGGGTAGGTCGAATACATACAGTAAGTATATGGACACAATGCATGAATGGCTAGGTCGAATACATACAGTAAGTATATGGACACAATGCATGAATGGCTAGGTCGAATACATACAGTAAGTATATGGACACAATACATGAATCTTGACTTTGATTAAAGATTTTATCAGTGGTGGAACAATGAGTCTTTTTTTTTTCCTCTTTTCTTTTTAACTGCTGAAACTTTCCCAATTGTGGAGACGTGACTTTCTTGCCCAACTGGAGAAATATTAAGGGCTTTTTAGAAAGCTTTGCTTTGTCGGGAGAGGAAAGGAAAAAATGAAGTGCTGCAAATAAATGAACAAGTTCTGCAAACAAATGAACAAGTTCTGCAAACAAATGAACAAGTTCTGCAAAACAAATGAACAAGTTCTGCAAACAAACGAACAAGTTCTGCAAAACAGATGAACAAGTTCTGCAAAACAAATGAACAAGTTCTGCAAACAAATGAACAAGTTCTGCAAACAAATGAACAAGTTCTGCAAACAAATGAACAAGTTCTGCAAACAAATGAACAAGTTCTGCAAACAAATGAACAAGTTCTGCAAAACAAATGAACAAGTTCTGCAAAACAAATGAACAAGTTCTGCAAAACAGATGAACAAGTTCTGCAAAACAGATGAACAAGTTCTGCAAAACAGATGAACGAGTGTTGCAAACAAATGAACAAGTTCTACAAAACAGATGAACGAGTGTTGCAAACAGAGTAAATCTGTGAAAATGAACGTTACATTCTGAGCGAAAAATTCTGAAAAAAGGATGATAGATCAATGAAAGTATCTGAAATAAACGTAAGTGGTCGGGCATAAAGAGCGATTAGTAAGGGATTAAGATAAAAAGTTAGGAATTTGAATGACTGATTCGCTCAGCAAATGTTTGTGAAATGAGGGAAAAAAAGATGTATAGATAACAACAAAAAGAATGGGACAGATAGACAGATAGACCGATAGACAGATAGACAAACAGACAGGCATACACACAGACAGAATGAAAGACAGACAGAAAGATACACACACGCACACACACCCACCCACACACACACACACACACACACACACACACACACACACACACACACACTATCAGACGAAGAGACATACATCCAGACAGACATAATACAATGGAATCCATGCAGAAAGATGGAAGAAATAGAATCCAATTCTAAAAAGAAAAAAAATCGACATTTTTACACGGTCAAAACTATCCAGATTTTCATGTAAGTTTCCCCGTAACTGTGGCGGGAGGTCAGGTCAGGTCAGGTCAGGTCAGGTCAGGAGGTTACGAAGTTTTGCACCGAGATTTGATGTCCTGGGGGAAGAATGGATGGTGAGGGGAGAGAACTTTAGCAAATATCTTTAAGGACAGCTTCAAACCCTATTTGCTTTCCAGAAAGATGGGGTTGGAAACTCTTAAATGGGGTTGGAAACTCTTAAATGGGTTGGGAACTCTATGATGGGGTTGAGAACTCTAAGATGGGAAAGGGGAAGTTTTAGATAGGGTTGGGAACTCTTAGATGGGGTGGGAGAAGTTTCAGATAGTGTTGGGAACTTTCCAATGAGGTTGGGAACTCTTAGATGGGGGGATGGAAAGTTTCAAATAGGGTTGGGAACTCGTTAGGAACTCTCTGCTGGGGTTGCGAACTCTCAGATGAGGTTGAGAACTTAGATGGGGATGGGAACACAGATGGCAAACGCAAACCCTGCCAAGTGTATCTTACACAAGAAGTCAGTGTTTACTGCGAACGCATCAACTGCAGAAAGGAACACTGTTCATAGTGATGGACACACAAAGACAGACAGAGATAAACGAGAGATGTTACAAGACCCCGAGATACAGTAATGGTTCAACGTTGTCTCTCTCTCTGTACCACTGTGCAGATCACAATATGATGGCCAGGGTGCGGGAATCAGTGAGACGAGGATTACAGAGGTGAGATATTAATCAAGTGAGACACTTATCTCGAGATTAATGGAAGTGTATTGTTTAAAGGAGAGACATATCCATGTATGATGTGAGGGGACATCGCTCCGGTGAGGAATTCAATTGGAATACAGTGTTAAGATATCTTTCAAGTTAAGAAGTATATTCCATATACATTTCAGTCGCTCAGATGAGAAATACAACTCTTGATACAGTGGAAGGATGTTATTTACCTGAGGAATATATTCTAAATACGTTAGTTCAACTGAGAAATATCGAACACAGTAAAAGGGTATCGAAACACGGTGGTAATAACAGCTTAAAATACACACAACACAACAGTTTCTATTTATCTATCAGGGTACATACCTACACACACACACACACACACACACACACACACACACACACACACACACACACACACACACACACACACACACACACACACACACACACACTGTTTGTAGCTGAATAGCCCATACTTTGAACATGGGATATCAAAGACCACGAAGCTATTGGGGTAAACCTCCCTACAAACCCTACCTTACAGCCAGGAAGGTTAAACCCCACGACTGAATTTATCCAAAGCACGTACGAGGGAATGTATGGTGGGTTGGGGTGCTGGAAGATTGGCCACTCAGGGGAGGTGTAAGTTATGGATGATGGAAAGGTAGGAGAGGGACCCCAGGGAAGACGAGGGTGTGAGAGGAATTCTAGTCTTTGTAACGTTAAGAATCAACTGTATCGAGGTAGAGGGAGACATAGAGTCTTGGCTGGAGGACGTAACTTGAGAGGTACGTCAGATGAAATTGAACTCTGACTGTGGTTGTGGAGGACGTAGCTTGAGAGGTTCGTCAGATAAATTGAACTCTAGCTGTGGTTGTGGAGGACGTAACTTGAGAGGTACATCAGATAAAATTGAACTTTGGCTGTGGTTGTGGAGGACGTAGGTTGAGAGGTACGTCAGATAGAATTGAACTCTGGCTGTGGTTGTGGAGTGGACTCTCTCTCTCTCCCTACTCTGCAACGTCATGGATTTAGTGAGATGGGAGTTCTTCTGTGGTGAGGGGAAGAAGAAGGAGGAGGTAGGAATGTGGATCATAAAGGAGAAGAGAGAGGTAAAGAAAGATAATGGAAAGTGAGAATTTAGAGAAAGAATGGATAATGAAAACAGAGCAAATAAATAATGTTTAGTCTGATAATGAGAACAATCTTTATGTTGTGTTATTTGCTTGTGTTGTTCATTATCTTCATGTTTTCATATCCTGCCTATTTATTTTGGATCTTCTGGGAGTGTTTGTAAACCTTACTTGCCTTTAAGATGTTAAAATGGATTTTGGGAATAATCGCACATGAGGATCTCACGTTCCACTCAAATTCCAGTCCAGCTGCAACATTTTCAGACATCTGGTGAAAAAGAGATGATAAAACCAGGGCAGCGGCGGCTTCTCTGAGTGATCTTGTTCTTGCTGGTAAAGCGTCCGTCCGTCCTCACCTTTGCAATGTACAGATGGGGTTAGAAAAACGATTTGAAACCCCAACCCCTTCGTAAACATAATCTTTCCGCCATCTTTTTTTTTTTTCTTTTAGGATATTTCTAGGGAATGTTTAAAAGGCCCTTGGAAATTCTGTCTCTCTTTCGGAAGGGGAGATGGAAGGAGAAAGGGACAGACGAAGACAGATAGACGGCACAAGAAGGGAATATTACCGGAGTTCCCTTTGATGTGAAATGAATTTGGACTCAGACATATTTTTCTTTCTTTCATCCTCGGAAGCCTGAATATATATATATACTATAGTTTTATCTCTTATTTTTCATTTTTCGGGATTTAGGGGAAAAAGATATTATAAGTATGGGGACTGAAGAAGAAGAAGAAGAAGAAGAATAAGAATAAGAAGAAGAAGAAGAAGAAGAAGAAGAAGAAGAAGAAGAAGAAGAAGAAGAAGAAGAAGAAGAAGAAGAAGAAGAAGAAGAATTGAAAAGACACTAAAGCTACACTTAAACTTATATCAAGGACACTATAACTATACTTGATTTTCTATCATAGTCAATATATCCCCACTTATGATTACATCACAGCCACTTATGCCACATTCACGACAGCTACACTTCAACTTATATCTCATATACCACAACTACACTTACACTTATATCACAATCACAACATCTACGCTTAAAATCATATCACATTCACTACAGCTACGCTTAAAATCATATCACATTCACCACAGCTACACTTAGATTTATATCACATTCACCACAGCTACACTTAGATTTATATCACATTCACCACAGCTACACTTACACTTGCATCACAATCACACTAGTTTGCCTGCGTCTTGGTCACCATACTTGCTATAGTCACTACAATATGTGATATCCATCCCCTACAATACACTCATTTTACCCACTACATCCACAATAACTTTACTGGAGTCACAACCCCTCCTCACCACACCAACCACACAAATTCCAACCAACGTGTCTACAACCACAACTCAACACTTGCCGTGTTCCTGTAGAGTTACCACATACGTTCAAGGGCAGTAAATTCCAAACCACTCAGGCCAATCCTGCTGCCAAAGTCATCACCCTTATATTCCAGACAGTCGATACAATACCACCTACAGTACTGACCTGTGTGGACAGTCAATACCGCCTACAGTACTGACCTGTGTGGACAGTCAATACAATACTGGGCGCGATGTGCCAACACTTGTCAAGCCGCATTTTACTCAGTTTCCACAACGTAATCTCGTCCCGACACTCGGCGGGAGAAGGCTAGAGAATTAATTGCTCTAGCATATGTCACCCCTTGTGTTAACTGCAGGGACCAGACCCCCTCGTGGTGTGTGTGTGTGTGTGTGTGTGTGTGTGTGTGTGTGTGTGTGTGTTTATGGATATTCCCGTGGTTTAGTGGGTAGTGTCGCTGACCGTGATTCACGCAAGGTTCATCCCGGGTTCGAGTCTGAGGACGTGGCAGTGTGCCCACAGCGAGCCCAGGTGTTCATCCTCGACTCGAGGATACGCGAATGTAAAACTCTCTCCTCGTAGCACACACACACACACACACACACACACACACACACACACACACACACACACACAGAGCAGGAACAGTTGGCTTAGACAGTTACGACAAACGTAAACACAGGCCGCCATAATTGATCCATAAGGGCAAGGCGGAGGATTGGCGTGAATAACATGTTATAAATCCTGTGAAGTACACACTCACAAACCCCTCGCTCCTGGCATGTACATGACCTGGGGAACAATGCCTCCACCATCCTGGATCCCGATGTGTTCAGGGAGACCAGAGAACAATAGTTCCACCACATATTATGAGAACCACATCGTCTCTCGCCACAGTGGCTTTGAAAGTCTGGCAGTTACCA
>NC_092275.1:8154041-8174041 GCF_036320965.1 Panulirus ornatus | reverse complement strand
TTGCAGTATGGTTGGTTTGCTAAATGATTGAATATTTGATTGTCTCTTTGGTTGATAGTCTGTCAGCTCACAACCTTGGCTGGTTGTTCTGAAAAGGAGCTATTCTCGGGTCTTCTCCTGTCTTGCACAAGCCTCGGTGTTCCATTAAGATCAATATCAACCCCTACAAATCTTTCTTCATCGTAGTTTCCAAACCCCAACTGCATTGAGGATGGCGGGTGACCTAATATATGGTTCAGTCTCATGGTCAGAGTGAGGGGGTTGCTGCCGGCGCGTCGATGGTGCAAGCAACTGTTGTACGTTGCTGCATACGTCTGGCAGACCTATACGCTGTTTGTGAATATATGACATTAAGTGGCGTGATGTTTCTAACTCTTTTTCTAATATGAATCTGCCTGGTTGATAATCATCCCATTAGTATTCGTCTGTTGAATGTTCAAAAACATGATATTTGTCCATTTCACATTTCCATGTTCTTAAAATTCTGCTTATTTAGCGTCTGGTGGATGGCTGTTTGATTCATGGTCACTGAATATTCAACAATTCAATTGATAACAAATTAAAGTTGTCATTTTTTTTTCAAAGTTTTATCTTCGCTCAAAAAATTGTTTTGTTTGAACGAGGAGAGAATTTTTTCCCGAGAATGAAATGTCGATTGCAAACGTTGGAATACGTCTATTCCTTGAAAGCTTTAAGTTTGAGGATGGAGATATGGTGTGCCCTGAGCAAGACTCTCGTGTATAACATTGTTCACAAGAAATGTGTGAAGCTTTCAGTACAGTGACAGGAGACAGCATGACCTACAGCAGACCACTGTGAAGAGAGTGCATATTATCTTCCTTAATCAACATCGGTGTTAACAAACTTAACATACACTAACCAACCTGATGTTAATGAGGATACGTCAATTTACTACACGACATGTTTGGTTAAGAAGATGACCTCTGTTGAATTACGTATTGATGATAGATTATGTCCACGTCACTTTTGCTAACATCAAAGTGTGTTGGAGATTACTAATTGGCAATTGGAAAATACGAGCGACCTAAGAAATGGGTTTAGATGGTCTGGAATGGCCCTATCCAGCAGTCGATGGTGATCAAATAATATATATATATATATATATATATATATATATATATATATATATATATATATATATATATATATATATATATATATATATATATATATATATATATACAACCTGTCTGATAAACTAATTTTTTCCTAATTACAAATTCGTAAATCTGACGTTTACCAATTTCCTATACGTCAGTGGTTTCCACATGGTTTTGTATTCATTCAAGTCTTCATCAGTTTTTGAAAGGTACTTGATACGTGGAAATATATAGAGTCAGTGTGAAGAGATCGAAATATTTGCTATGTTAGAGTCTGATTACATTATCTTCGCTCTTATAGACGAGATCCTGGTAACAATATTTTTGGCCTTGTAGACGAATATTGATATATTGGGTTTAGTATAAGTCTCATGTTTGGCAGATAAGATCAACCGTAAAACTTCAAACTATGATAATTGTAAATTATTTGCTATACTGGGAGATCTATATATGTTCGCAAAGAATTATATTATTGTAAACAAAACATGTGAATGTAATTATTTCAGTAATACACCACCCCTCATTATTCAGCAGTGCGACACAGAACTCATTATACCACTCCATCCCAGGGCTTCTCTCACCTTCATAATACCTCATTTTTGCCCTCATATTCCCTTGCCACACAGTTGGTATTCATCCAATCCTTCCTTCATATCAATGATGTATACATACAGTCTTTGTCATATCAAATTTCCTCACTTTCTTCCATTCTCATTTGTAGCTCCAGCGCTTAACCTTTTCATCCATTCTCATCTCATTTCCGATTCTCCTTCATCATTAGTGCCAGGAGTAGCGTGTTCTACCACCTGCGAGCATGAGATGCATCTATCACGACAGGTCACCCCTCTCGTTCTGTTGTCCTTGGCTCACACTTCCCTCTCAGACATCACACTAAACGAAGCTCAGACTTCGCTAGTCGTGCTACCTGAAGTCCTCACACGCATCACAACGCTGTGTCAACATGTTCCTCCCATTCTCTCGATAGATGGATAAACAGCGTCATCAGTTGGTAAAGATTTACACACCTTATCTCCTTCCTTACGATAGATTAACTCTGTGAGGCGAGCCACACACACACACACACACACACACACACCGTGGTCCCTGCAGCCGAGGCTGAGCAAGTTAAGATGAACCCGGGAAGCAGAAAGTGAGAAGGTCAATATCTGGTGCTGGTGTGAACGCCTGAAATACGAGAGGCATAATTTCCTCTGGAGCCATTGGTTAATACCTTATTACGATGATCCAACACCTCGAGCATGATAACATCTCAAGGAGGATCATTTACTCCCGTAATCACTATGAAGACGTGTGGCCCGGGAGTCGAACTTGGAGTAATACATCGATTACATTAATCCGTCAAGGTCTGACTCTATCTCTGTGTCCATGGACGATATAGATATATATATCTACTATTGACATCTTAGATGGGGATGTGAAGGTACCACTCGTCACTGTGATATAAAGCTGTAGACATGATGCTGGAGAACGATCTTGTCAGCTCACATCCTGGATCACATTCTTCACATCCACCAACACGAGGGATATCTAGACGTCTCTCTTCTTACGCAGACGATACGCATCGTCTAAATGCCCTTCCGTCTGTATCCTGGAGCACTGGCGTTATGTAACGCTCAGACCCGTAGTGTTGAGGGGAGACAATATTCAAAGGTCAGTACCTAAATATCAAGTCTGGTTAGTACGTAAAGGCCAAGGCTCTTAATTTCGAGTGGCGGTGATATTCAGTGAGGCATCAAAGACGTCATTAACTGGCGATGGTTAAGAGGTCAAAGCC
Organism: Panulirus ornatus; assembly: GCF_036320965.1. Taxonomy (NCBI): domain Eukaryota; kingdom Metazoa; phylum Arthropoda; class Malacostraca; order Decapoda; family Palinuridae; genus Panulirus; species Panulirus ornatus. Next base: position 8,171,125 of record NC_092275.1, on the reverse strand, counting down.
TTAACCAACTCGAGCGCTGGAGGTGTTCAGTAATCAGACCATTAACTCTAGGTATTGGAAGAGGCTGTGGGTCAGATGATGGCTGCTGGAGACGGTATTGAGAAGGGGTCTCTCTCTCTCTCTCTCTCTCTCTCTCTCTCTCTCTCTCTCTCTCTCTCTCTCTCTCTCTCTCTCTCTCTCTCTCTCTCTCTCTCTCTCTCTCTCTCTCTCTCCAGTATGCGACCAGGAAAAAGCAGAAAAATCTTTGGAAAAATCAAAGAAACAATTACTTTACAGACAATTATGTAATGTAGCAGACAGCTGAGAGAAATACTCTTAACCTATGGAGCTAAGCAATGGGGTGCACACCACGCGCTAGCCTTCCCACTATGTCAAATGTTGTCGTAAGTACTCGTGAGTCACCGTAAGTACTCGTAAGTCACCGTTAGTACTCGTAAGTCGTCCTAAGTACTCGCAGGCACGAGAGTAATCGACATATTTCATCATGTTAAATCTAACTATCCCTCTTGTCAGCGGCGGATTCCTATCCACGAAGTTGATCTCCACCAGCTAATGTACCTCAGATCAGCTGTTAAATGTAAACATTATATTCATGAAAAGCAAAGATAAACACGATGCTCATAATGCGTCCCAGGAATAAAAGTAAAAAGTTTCTTTGAATTTTATGGAAACTCTTAAGAAACAAAAATACCCTGACACAAGTTCAGTTGACCTAACAATTCTCAAGAATGTTTCTTGAATACGTAAATATACGTCATACATAATTGATTTGAAAAGCTTTTATAAAGTCCTTTGAGAGTGAGCATTTTCATCATATATGACGTCTCTTATCTTCTCTCTCAGCTTATTAGACAAGTGAGTTGCATTGGTGCAGGTGGGAGCAGTGAGTTACACTGGTGCAGGTGGGAGCAGTGAGTTACACTGGTGCAGGTGGGAGCAGTGAGTTACACTGGTGCAGGTGGGAGCAGTGAGTTATATTGATGCAGGTGGGAGCAGTGAGTTATACTGGTGCAGGTGGGAGCAATGAGTTATATTGGTGCAGGTGGGAGCAGTGAGTTTTTGTTGATATCTAGGAATATTCAGTGATTCAGTGACCTTGTGTTGTTGCAGTGACCCCAATTGGTGTACATGAGGAACAGTGAGTTCTGGCGGTGTGTAGCGTGAGCTGGTGTGCCACAAGAAGTGTGGTACGGAAACCAGCGATGGAATATGATTCCGCCTTAGGTTAACCTGAGATAAGATTCAGTGAATATAAGATACAGTGAATGTAATTTCCTCCTTGAATACGATGGTAAAGGCCATGTGCACGACGGTACAACCCTTGAGCAAGACGACACGACCCAGTAACACAATAGTACGATCTTTTAGTATCACTGAGTGACCTTTTGAAGTGACTTTTAAGGGATCAGGTCAAAAGGCCAGGCCATCTTGTCTCTGCCATGTACCGTCGTGTTTAAGGTCCGTACCTGTCATGCTCAAGGATCGTACCGTCGTGCTCATGGGTCGTACCGTCGTGCTAATGGGTCGTACAGTCGTGATCGAGGTCCGTACAGTCGTGTCCTCAAGGAGCATATCATTGTGCTCAAAGTAGTAAGGTAAAATACATATATTATCATGGAGACATACATCCACAAACATATATCAACACGTAATGGCCAGCTCTTCTATATACGTAATTTATTAGTCATTATTTCCACCATTAATTGCAGGTTTTGTCATTAATCCTCTAGGTACAGATAATTACTGAGTCCTGGCAATTACTCCCTCATTATACCCTGGTCTACACACAAGAAATCATTTGTTATTCATAGCCAAATATATACACCTTTTGCACCGACCTAGATATCATTGTGAAAATCTGTGTTAGAAGCAATGATTTTGGTCCTTTCATATATGCAAATATTGACAGCAGAAGACCGTATGTATGTAGGTCACAGTGACAATAGCATTGAACACTGAATACATGTACTAATATTAAAAGCAACAGCAGTATCATACACACACTGGGCTCTGCAGTATGATACGTTCCTTTCTCATTTTTCTTTTTTCAGATATACAGATATTGTTGTGTATTCAAGTTTACATTGCATGTTATTGTGTTTACTATCGCACCTCAGTGATTTACGTCAAAATGTACACAAAATTGTATTGATTATATTCGCTGTGTTGTTGGTGACTATGTTTACTGAATAGAATGTATTGGTTCACAATCCAGGAAATGTGATGACAGGATTCTCTCTCTCTCTCTCTCTCTCTCTCTCTCTCTCTCTCTCTCTCTCTCTCTCTCTCTCTCTCTCTCTCTCTCTCTCTCTCTCCCATATATCTACGTGATGCCTATCTAAGTAACTCATCTCGAATTTCTCTATGGTTCTATCGGCTTCACCACCCTCTCCCCCTCTCTTCTCTTCTCCAAGAGGATAAAGACCTCCTCTCTTTCCTCTTCAACAGAAGGAAGACCTCCTCTCTCTCTCTCTCTCTCTCTCTCTCTCTCTCTCTCTCTCTCTCTCTCTCTCTCTCTCTCTCTCTCTCTCTCTCTCTCCCCTGAAGAGTAATTCTCCCTCCTTCTTCTTAAACAGAAGAAGTAAGACTTTCCTTTCTCCTTCCTACCCGACCTTAGGCTGACCAATACGGCCTCTCATACCTTACACTTCATAGCCAGCTGTCGTTCCTCACGTTTCCTCTAATACTCACGACTCCAGCAGCTCACCAGAGCCAGAAGGGGACAGTCACGAACTGAGGGAGCTTCGAAGGTGACTGGATCTCCAATGGTATCGACCTCCCTCGAGTGGCACAGAAACGGTGACCTGCAGTGAGTCTTCGTCAAGTGTTTCTTCTTGGTTTATTTTCTTCAGTGCTTTACTGAAGCAGCTAATCAGACTTGCGGTGAAAGATCTGGCAGTGAAGAACAGTGACACAGGAACTTCTGTATTGCTGTTGTGGTTTTATAGACAATCTGAACATTCTTTTTTTTTTTTGAGGAGGTAATTAGACAAGGTTTGAACCATTATGATCATATGTCAACATGTGTTAATTAGACCCTATAGCTAGGTTCACATGGAGGAACTGAGCCCTGATGGTAAGGTTAGCACATATGGATTAAAACCACCGCGATCTTGTCTCTGAGATTTAAAACATAATTGATCAAGTTCAGACCTTCAAAACAATTTCCCAAGTTCAGAACTGAGTCATTTCAAAGAAAGATTATCATAATGCATTATGTCTTTCGCTCGACATTTACACTTGACTAAACACATCTGACATTGGCACTGTATTCAAAAAGAGGATTTCAAAAGCCTTTGTCTTCCATGTGTTATTTGACCAACCCACTAGACCTCTCCACACACACACACACACACACACACACGAAGATTAAAATCATCTCATTCTTGTTGGAATTTCATATGACGTGATTAGTGACGATATCATTCCTAAGATCTGAGTAATATATAACGAAGTGACGATCAACAGTACGATATCATACAGCAGAATGTGAGATTACGTTTTCTTACGTCATCGAGTGAGCCGAGGAGAGTGTGACGCTTCCTGCTTGTCTCAGTGACGTCAGGATAATAAGCTATTCTCTCATTGGTTGGTGATATGCCTCCATGACGTCATGGAATTACGTCTCCTCATTGGCTGAGAGAACGTGAGGTCAGGTGTGTATCTGAAGATCTACTGTGCATCTACTACCTTAAAAATTGCGTCAGGATATATCGATTATCTCCCTCTAATCATTTTAAGCTAATCAGTTACGACAATTATGTTGAAAATATCTTAAACTCGCAGTTATTTCAGGAACAGATTTTTAGAATGATATTGTAAACACAATCTTCTTTTTATTGTATTTTGATATTCACTTTCCGATCTTCACCACATTGATGGCGCGTCCCAGTGATGTAGAGTTACAAACATTTATCATTTATTTCATCATAAGATAAATGACAGAAGATATGACAGTGAGAAGAAGAGATATTAGTCTCTAGAGCCACAAAGTTTGATAATGATAAAGAAGATTGACCGAGGTCATTATGAGTCAACTCGTAACTGCTCGTCCACCAAGAAGACAGTGGACGAGAGGACGGGAGACGAGAGGAGAGCGGACGATGGAGACAACAGACGAGTGGTGGACGACCCATTGAACCATACGAGCAAAGAGGGCCGTCTAGCAAAGCACAATATATATTTACTAATACCATTCCTAAGCATCATCAACTCCAGCAGGGATTACAACACACTAAACCGTATTTTGCCAGATCAGAGATTGCCTCGACAACCCAAAAAAGAAAACTTAACAGTTTCATGGTTGTAGTTCCTGAGACATTTGCCCAAATCGATGTCTGTCTCGCGGGAGTTGCTCAATAGAATGGTGATCCTATGGTAGTGTGCGGATGGGGAACTGTTCTCAGAGAATCTCTCCTTCAGGGAGGCATCCTGTAGGACATTGTGTGACTAGAAGGCATCCTGTGGGACGCTATGTGACGGGAGGTCCTGACGGAGGAGGTTAGTCAACCTGGAGCAGTGTGGTTAGACTTCTTTAGTTCGACACTGAGCAGTGAGGAACTTCCTTCCTTCAGGAGATCTAACAGTGGAGAGTTCGTCTCATAGGGGATTTCTCGGTTGGGGCTTCTAGAGCAGGAAATGGTCCAGTGGGGAATTGTTATATAGTGGGAAGTTGTCTAGTGGAGACTTATCCAGTATGAAGTAGTTTAGGGAGGAATGATCCAGTGATGACCTCCTCTCTTAGGGAATTTCTACAAGGGGAATGATCAACTAGAGACATTTTAAAGTGAGAGATTTGTGATGAGTGGTTGTCCAGTGGGATGGGAAGGGGTAGTTATATACTTGATGGTAGTTGTCCAGTGGGATGGGAAGGGGTAGTTATATACTTGATGGTAGTTGTCCAGTGGGGGGGGAGTAGTTACTCACTTGAAAGTTCCCTGATGGAGTATTACTTAAAAATTCTTTTTTTCCAGTGTGGAGATCCTATAACTTGAGGAGTCATCCACTGGGTAGATTTATCAGGTGGGAAGACACCTAGTGGTATATGCACCTCATGTACCAACAAGACACACGGATAGCCTGTCGTACGCAAGTGACTAAAACAACCGAATACAAGAAAGGCCCATTTCTTCACCATTTTTTTTTTCGAGAAGCTTTATACGTCGTAGAGAATTCCATTTCGAGGAATGTATGATCTAAAATGGAAGCCCAGTATTTGAAACGAGTATTGAAGGATTTTTCCTTTTCCTAAAGCCTTGTTTGCTGTGGAATTCCTTGTCCTCGCGGCCCACCATTCCTTCAGGACATGGAGATCCTACACATGCACAGGTAGTGGGGGTTGTGGGGGGGATGGGGAGGATCCAGGTATTGATTGGGCCCCAGGAACTATCCTTGTGTCGTAAGTCACGGTTCCTGACTTAACCCGGATTTAGACGGATCGTAGTGGCTTTCTTGCGAGTTCACACACTCCCTCACACACACACACACGGGGGTCAAACACACTTGCACGCACACACACACACACATTCTTACTAGAACACATAGGGGAAGGGAGAAACTAAGAGAGAGAGAGAGAGAGAGAGAGAGAGAGAGAGAGAGAGAGAGAGAGAGAGAGAGAGAGAGAGAGAGAGAGAGAGAGAGAGAGAGAGAGAGAGAGAGAGAGAAGGACAATAAAAGAACAATTTTGTTGGTCATAGACCATTTTCTCTTCAAAACTGCAACAAGTTATTGAAACCTTCAATTTTCTTTTTCTTTTTTTTGCTATCAGAGAATGTTGATAACACAGGTAAAACTACATGATTGGCTGGTTGACTGAATGACTTGATGATTGAGGGACTGGCTCACTGCCTGACTTGTTAATATGTAGGCATGTTGATAGGTTGGTTGGCTAATTGGTTGTTTGATTGGCTCATATGACTGGCTTGTGCCTGAATTAAAATACCCCCAGCTTTCTCCTGTCTTGCTCAGTGATTCGTTTAATGATTGGCCACCAGACTGAATGGTCAAATGATTGAATGTGCAGTGAGCTCAAAACTTTGTTGGTCACTTCGCCAATGTTCTCTCAGCCGTCTGCAGTCTTGCACGAGATTGGAGTCTCGAACGAGATTCGTTGCTTCATCAAAATCAGTATCGACAGATATGACAAATCATATTCATGCTTTAATGCCTCGACAAGCACAAAAAACAGATCCCTCTCCACTTTCCCTCGACTGAATTTCGACTACCTCACTTTTAGACTCACAGTAATCTGAAACTACACTCCCAAGTCATGTAAGATCTATTATTTCTCGCCTGCGTTCTCGACTCTACCCGTATCTCAAATATCACAAACAGAATTTAAGATATCCAAAGACCCACATGATTAATACACAATTGAACACCTACTCCTCATTTTCTATGCACTTACAGTCATATATCACCGCACTTCTTGGCCTCCACGCCCGCTTGAGTGGACCTGACTAGCTTTCTGAGCGCTATCGGAGACCCTTAAAAAGCCATGCCTTGGGCTGAGAGGCACAGTAAGATAAGGAGTGATATCTTATCAAAGATTAAATATCTCATATTTCTACTATCATATACTCCAGTATCTGTGAACAGGAGTGGATTAAAGAAACCAATATCAAACGTATTACTAAAAGTTGCCTTTTTTTTCCCCAGGGGAGCCTCAGCCACACGCAAGAAACAATGAATCAGTTGCCTGCATCATTCACACGTCGGGTGCGCTCCACATTTTGACTGCAGTGTGAGTGAGATTATACAATATATTATGTCAGCTGCCAACTTCAGTCACCAGGGAAGACTTCATGACATGAATCTAATATACCCTGAGAATGCGAGGAGTTCCAGGGAACGAGATATTGAGGATGAGGTTTGGAAATTACACTGAAGGAAGATTTGTGACGGTTCAATGTTGATCTTGACGAAGCAACGAATCTCGTGCAAGGACAGGAGACAACTGGGAGTGCCTTGGAGGAGAGGCCAGCCAAGTTTTTGAGCTCACTGCACACAGTCAACCAGAGAACCATGTCACTCAATGGTCGACCCAAACATCACACCGATCATTGTGCAAGACAGGATCATCAAACTGCGGGTGGTATTTTGGTAAAGCGACCAGCTAAGCATTTGAGGTAAATACACAGTCGACAGAACAACTAAACTGGTGGTCAGCCAGTTAGTAAATCAGTTAATAGGACAGTTAACCAGTCATCCAATCATCCAATTAGTCAGGCAAATTGTTAGATGTCCCGCTGTTGACAGAATCCTCTAAAAAAAAAAGAAAAGATTTAAGCTTCCGAGAAATCGTCGAAGTTTTGCGGTAAAAAAACAGGCTATGACCAACAGAGTTATTTTTCATTGTCATTTTTCCTCTCTCTCTCTCTCTCTCTCTCTCTCTCTCTCTCTCTCTCTCTCTCTCTCTCTCTCTCTCTCTCTCTCTCTCTCTCTCTCTCTTTCTGCCTTGGCTTCTCCAATCTCCCGTTACATTTCCTTGTGTGTGGGTGTGTGTGTGTGTGTGTGTGCGTGCAAGTGTGTTTGACCCCCGTGTGTGTGATGAGGGAGTGTGTGAACTCGCAAGAAATCCACTACGATCTGTCTAAATCCGGGTTAAGCCAGGAACCGTGACTTATGACACAAGGATAGTTCCTGGGGGGGTCTAGTCAATAGGAAGGCTCCCCACAACCTCCACTACCTGTGCATGTGTGGGACTTCCAGGATTTCCAGGAATGATGGGTTGCGAGGATTGAGAATTCCATAGCAAACAAGGCTCCAGGATGAGGAAAATTCTTCGATATTTGCTTGAAATTCCGGACTCCCATGAAGGCGTTTTAGATTGTGCATGTCTTGGAAATGGGTTTTGTAAAAGGGGTAAAATCCTTTTGAAAATTGGCTTTATAAAGGAAGCTTTCCAGATAGATTGTTGTCTTGATCATATGCCCATGAGAAGCCCTGACCATCTCTCGTTGTAGGTGGAGTGCCTTCCTCCACTGGGAATCTTACCACCTAAAAAAATCACCATTTAGTAAACACCTTAAGTGATGTAGTGGCAATCAGGATTGCTTGCCTCCTGAGTTCCATACCCAGATTTTTTCTTTTGAAGTTGGAGGCTCCAGTCACGGGCGAAAGTCCACACCATGACCGAACCTTCATTGAAGAATAGAGACGATTATGAAAGGGAGAAAGAAGAGACAAGGAAAAGCATTTTCGAATTTTGGAGGAAGTGGAAATACTCTTTTGAAATATGCCAGGTCGTTGTTGTTAGGAGAAACATGAGAGGGTAGAGAGTTCCAAAACTTCGAGGTGTAAGGGAAGAAACAGTTATCAGCCCCTACAAACATCTAATAAGGGCTCAGCGTATCAGTGCACCAGGTTTCATGTTATGAATGCAAGGGATCTCCACACTGAGCAACAATTTCCTGGACATCTTCCCACTATATGTCTCCCCAGTGGATTTTTCCCCCACTGTGCAATTCACTCGCTTGTTCCCAGTGGGCGCGTCTTCCAGAAAACTTCCCACTTACCAGAAAACAACTTCTTACCACATCTCTCCTGCTTAGCCCATTCCACACTGGACAGGTCCCCAAAGAACACCTCTTCACACCACAGTTCCCCAACTGGAGGCCACTGACCACTTGAAAATTCCTGCCGAACAAAGAGAAAACAACTCCTCACTCCGCAGTTCCGCAGTGGAGGCCACCGGAAAAGTCCTACCGACCAAAGACGAAGCAACTCCTCGTTCCACAGTGTCCCTTGCTGAAATCCACTTCCCACTGGGAGACATCCTGCTGAACAAATCTTTATTTGACGAACTCCCCACCAGAAGAAGATTCCAAAGAAGACAGTTCTCCACCGGGAGATATGATGCCTGGAAAATCTAACCAGACTGCTCCTCACTGTTAGCCTTCCTGTAGCAGTACTCAGTACGGCACGGCTCCCCACAGGACATCTCCCTGTCCTACAGTGCTTCACAGGACATCTCTTCATCAGCAAGATGCCTAAGGGATGAATCCCTAACCTAACCACCCTAATACAGGGCAACTCCCTACCAAACAACAACTTATTGAGCAAATCCCCACTGCACATAATTCCCCCTTTCCCCCAACCCCTGGCGGTTAATCATTTTTGAGAGCGGTTGAAGCTTTGTGAGAGCTGACAGAGTTCAATTAGAGTTTCCAGGCTCTGTTGGAATTACCTAAGTCTTCTTAAGGGGTTTTCCAAGCCTCCTTTGAACTGATCTAGTCTCATTAGAACTGTCGAAGCTCCAGGGAAGTAGAAAAAAAAGATCATGTCAAAGACTTATCATTTTCATTGTTTGACAGATCTGTCTCACGCTCCTGCTGGAGGTGTATGGTTGTGGGCCTCATCCACCCTCGGCTTGCCGTCTGTCTCACTCAACCCTGACCTCCCACTCTCGCTGTCTGTTTCCTGTCTGATCAACATTGTTAAGGTGACTTCCTATGTGATCTGCTAACTTGTCTTTCCTCTAAGTTCTGCTGCTTTGGGAAGATCAGGCGCTACATACTACATCATCATCATCTTCGTCATTCTATCTGTTCGTAGTTAACAGGATAGTTAACACATGGAATGATTTACCGATTAGAGTAGTTAAAAACAGTATCACAAACACGTTTAAGGACAGACTTGATAAACACTTCGCTTCATATCCACGAATGGCCTTGTTTGTACCTCATAAGATGTACAAGTTCACATATCTTCGTCTTTGAAAACGTTGTATGTCTTTCTACTCCTAACACATCAATCTACGAGTTTCTCTTCTCTCCCACGATCACAAACAGCCTCGTTGGGATCCAAGTCTGTTGCTGCTTTAACTCATGTGTATTCAATTGTATTCAGCCGTCACTTCGACTCTACATCATAGAGTAGAGGTTTGTGGAAGAGAAAACCAAAACACGACACTATAATACTACAAAAATATTAATTTAAAAAGCTTTATCCCGCCATACGAATGTCTACTACATCTTCAGAGGAACATTCTACACTATGGAGAATAAAAATAATGGAGAATATGCAGGAACTTAATCAAGTAATCTGCCTCTGGATATTAAAGAGATGAACATGTAAATAAGTCATCAGAACCTCCCATTAAAAATTCCAGGGCCCCCTCAGCCAATGAGGAAGAAGTACGTGGATGACGTCATGGTGGCACTCCATCAGCCAATGACATACTGTCTTTTCCTGACGTCACTAGAAAGACGCGGGGGGAAGTGTCATACTTTCCCTGGCCTCCTCACTCGATAGTGACGTATGATGCAATTTCACATTTCGTGGTACGAAATCGTGAGTGCTTCGGGGTCACGTCTTTCAAAATATCATTATCATCACAGATTACACAATGTGAACACATTTTATGAGTGAGATGTGTGTGTGTGTGTGTGTGTGTGTGTGTGTGTGTGTGTGTGTGTGTGTGAGTGTGTCAGATGAAATATGAGTTGAAGGTAAATACGCTGAAATTCTTCATTACAAATGTATTGGAAATGTCAAAGTCAGCGCCACGCGTGCTGGGTCAAGGGCAAAATGTCAGGTTAAATGTAGATGTCATACTACTGTCAATTTCTATAAGTTCTATCTCGGATTTGGATGACATCGGTTCAAACTCTCCCTTAGAAGAAGACGAAGGTTTAATCCTCTTATGTTTAACTTAAATATCAAGGATTAGTATCTGTCTGTGAACCGAATGATGAGGTTTAACTTACAATTTATGACTTATATATGTACTGATAATGATCATAAGGGTTCAAACTATATATCAGAATATCTTCAAGAAGGCTCAAGATGGTCTGTGGATACGATCCATAAGATCTGAAACCTTCCTGTGGGTATGACTCTCCAAGGTTTGGTCTCCCATTTCGAACCGAATCAGACCCTTTTTCGTGAGATATTGAACACCAATATACAGGTAGAGAGGAGGGTTAGTACCACTAAAGACATGATGAGAACACTGTTTTGGGTGACTTTATGAAGTTTATTATTTCTGGACACTCGACGAAGGCTTGTCCCCTCTTGAGACCTTATGAAGGTCACTACTTCTGGAGACTCGACGAAGGTCATTGCTTTTGGGGACTTGTCACTCTTAAAAGAAAAGTCCCCCTGAACTCGCGTCGGTCCCCCTGATAACAACCTGGAGTTGTGAAATCCAGATGAAACGTGAGGAACAGGGAGTTGTTGTTATGACCTGTAGATTGTTCTCTTGGTCAACCTACGGTGCGGGAGAGAGAGAGAGAGAGAGAGAGAGAGAGAGAGAGAGAGAGAGAGAGAGAGAGAGAGAGAGAGAGAGAGAGAGAGAGAGAGAGAGAGAGTAATCCTGTCATCACATTTCCTGGATTGTGAACCAATACATTCTATTCAGTAAACATAGTCACCAACAACACAGCGAATATAATCAATACAATTTTGTGTACATTTTGACGTAAATCACTGAGGTGCGATAGTAAACACAATAACATGCAATGTAAACTTGAATACACAACAATATCTGTATATCTGAAAAAAGAAAAATGAGAAGGGAACGTATCATACTGCAGAGCCCAGTGTGTGTATGATACTGCTGTTGCTTTTAATATTAGTACATGTATTCAGTGTTCAATGCTATTGTCACTGTGACCTACATACATACAGTCAAGTCTTATGCTGTCAATATTTGCATATATTTAAAGGACCAAAATCATTGTTTCTAACACAGATTTTCACAATGATATCTAGGTCGGTGCAAAAGGTGTATGTATATATTTGGCTATGAATAACAAACATTTCTCGAATGTTGATCAGAATATAATGAGGGAGGAATTGCCGATTCTCAGTAACTCTCTGTTGCTAAAGAATTCTTTACAAATACTAGATATTAATGATGCTAATGATGGGCAATAAATTCTGTATATAAATGAGCTGGTCATCACATGTACGTATTTCTTCATGAGAATATATATCTATTTTTCCTAATTTCGTAAGTATGACAAGTGCAGGGACAAGATGGTCAGAACTTTGATTCTACTCTTAGCACTCATTTCAAAGGATACTACATAATACTAAGGGATCCTATAGTGGTCCTATTGTGTCATACGACATAACCCAAGGACAGCACTGTCTGACGCAAAGGATTATATCATCGTATGCAAAGTAGTAATGATTATTCATCACACGTTATTGTCTTCAGTTAAAGCTAGGGAGGAGGCATCTCCTTAGTTAGGCTCCCTACCACACTTCTTGTGGCAAACTTCCCCAAGCTATAGTGTTGCCTGCCATAATATTATCTCAGTAACAGGGAGAGACTCTAACATTTCGAGATGTATAACAAGAAAGTTGCAAGATTGAGCAACTCAGGATCACGCCACACCATTTAAGCAGGCACTAAGCATGGTAGGTTCACTGTATTCACAGAGAACTCAAAAGAATGAGGTCCATTTACTCTATGGTCATAATCCATTGTATATTCAAAAGTTCCTGAACAACTATACATTAGTCACTGTTTTCCTTTGTAGCATCAATAGCCACTGCTCACTGCACAGTCACTGTTTTCCTTTGTAACATCAATAGCCACTGCTCACTGCACAGTCACTGTTTTTCCCACTGTTCACTGCTAGAGGTCACTGCAGCAAAAAGAGGTCATTGGCCTATCTGAATATTCCTGCATATCAACACAGGCCCACTGCTCCCATCTGTGCCCCATCATGTCTCACTTGTCGGTGAAACCTAATGAGGATATATGAGATACAATACGCAACAAAATTACTCTCAAATATTCCTTTAAGAATATTCAGAAATCAATCATGTATGACGTGTATATACTTTCAGAGAAAGCACTATTTGAAAGCTTATTTGGTCAGGAAATTACTGTTTGGAAATAATTTCCATAAAAATTCAAGAAAGATTTTCACTGTTTTCCTTGAAACACATTATGAGCATAATGTTTATCTTTCCTGTTCATGAATAAATTAACTTGTTTATATTGCACGGTTGCCCTAAAGCACATCAGGTGTGGGAGATTAACTTTCTCGAGCCGGATGTCGGAAGCTTGTGTCATGAGGTAGGAGAGAGAGAGAGAGAGAGAGAGAGAGAGAGAGAGAGAGAGAGAGAGAGAGAGAGAGAGAGAGAGAGAGAGAGAGAGAGAGAGAGAGAGAGAGAGAGAGAGAAAAGCATTCACTCAGCGAGACTGAGGCGATTAGAGTAAACCAATCATTCAGCGAGACGAGAGACGATTGGAGAAAAGCATTCACTCAGCGAGACTGAGGCGATTAGAGTAAACCAATCATTCAGCGAGACGAGAGACGATTGGAGAAAAGCATTCACTCAGCGAGACAGGAGACGACCTGAGCAAACCAATCATTCAGCGAGACGAGAGACGATTGGAGAAAAGCATTCACTCAGCGAGACTGAGGCGATTAGAGTAAACCAATCATTCAGCGAGACGAGAGACGATTGGAGAAAAGCATTCACTCAGCGAGACTGAGGCGATTAGAGTAAACCAATCATTCAGCGAGACGAGAGACGATTGGAGAAAAGCATTCACTCAGCGAGACTGAGGCGATTAGAGTAAACCAATCATTCAGCGAGACGAGAGACGATTGGAGAAAAGCATTCACTCAGCGAGACTGAGGCGATTAGAGTAAACCAATCATTCAGCGAGACGAGAGACGATTGGAGAAAAGCATTCACTCAGCGAGACTGAGGCGATTAGAGTAAACCAATCATTCAGCGAGACGAGAGACGATTGGAGAAAAGCATTCACTCAGCGAGACAGGAGACGACCTGAGCAAACCAATCATTCAGCGAGACGAGAGACGATTGGAGAAAAGCATTCACTCAGCGAGACTGAGGCGATTAGAGTAAACCAATCATTCAGCGAGACGAGAGACGATTGGAGAAAAGCATTCACTCAGCGAGACTGAGGCGATTAGAGTAAACCAATCATTCAGCGAGACGAGAGACGATTGGAGAAAAGCATTCACTCAGCGAGACTGAGGCGATTAGAGTAAACCAATCATTCAGCGAGACGAGAGACGATTGGAGAAAAGCATTCACTCAGCGAGACTGAGGCGATTAGAGTAAACCAATCATTCAGCGAGACGAGAGACGATTGGAGAAAAGCATTCACTCAGCGAGACTGAGGCGATTAGAGTAAACCAATCATTCAGCGAGACGAGAGACGATTGGAGAAAAGCATTCACTCAGCGAGACTGAGGCGATTAGAGTAAACCAATCATTCAGCGAGACGAGAGACGATTGGAGAAAAGCATTCACTCAGCGAGACAGGAGACGACCTGAGCAAACCAATCATTCAGCGAGACGAGAGACGATTGGAGAAAAGCATTCACTCAGCGAGACTGAGGCGATTAGAGTAAACCAATCATTCAGCGAGACGAGAGACGATTGGAGAAAAGCATTCACTCAGCGAGACAGGAGACGACCTGAGCAAACCAATCATTCAGCGAGACGAGAGACGATTGGAGAAAAGCATTCACTCAGCGAGACAGGAGACGACCTGAGCAAACCAATCATTCAGCGAGACGAGAGACGATTGGAGAAAAGCATTCACTCAGCGAGACTGAGGCGATTAGAGTAAACCAATCATTCAGCGAGACGAGAGACGATTGGAGAAAAGCATTCACTCAGCGAGACTGAGGCGATTAGAGTAAACCAATCATTCAGCGAGACGAGAGACGATTGGAGAAAAGCATTCACTCAGCGAGACAGGAGACGACCTGAGCAAACCAATCATTCAGCGAGACGAGAGACGATTGGAGAAAAGCATTCACTCAGCGAGACTGAGGCGATTAGAGTAAACCAATCATTCAGCGAGACGAGAGACGATTGGAGAAAAGCATTCACTCAGCGAGACTGAGGCGATTAGAGTAAACCAATCATTCAGCGAGACGAGAGACGATTGGAGAAAAGCATTCACTCAGCGAGACAGGAGACGACCTGAGCAAACCAATCATTCAGCGAGACGAGAGACGATTGGAGAAAAGCATTCACTCAGCGAGACAGGAGACGACCTGAGCAAACCAATCATTCAGCGAGACGAGAGACGATTGGAGAAAAGCATTCACTCAGCGAGACTGAGGCGATTAGAGTAAACCAATCATTCAGCGAGACGAGAGACGATTGGAGAAAAGCATTCACTCAGCGAGACTGAGGCGATTAGAGTAAACCAATCATTCAGCGAGACGAGAGACGATTGGAGAAAAGCATTCACTCAGCGAGACTGAGGCGATTAGAGTAAACCAATCATTCAGCGAGACGAGAGACGATTGGAGAAAAGCATTCACTCAGCGAGACTGAGGCGATTAGAGTAAACCAATCATTCAGCGAGACGAGAGACGATTGGAGAAAAGCATTCACTCAGCGAGACTGAGGCGATTAGAGTAAACCAATCATTCAGCGAGACGAGAGACGATTGGAGAAAAGCATTCACTCAGCGAGACAGGAGACGACCTGAGCAAACCAATCATTCAGCGAGACGAGAGACGATTGGAGAAAAGCATTCACTCAGCGAGACTGAGGCGATTAGAGTAAACCAATCATTCAGCGAGACGAGAGACGATTGGAGAAAAGCATTCACTCAGCGAGACAGGAGACGACCTGAGTAAACCAATCATTCAGCGAGACGAGAGACGATTGGAGAAAAGCATTCACTCAGCGAGACTGAGGCGATTAGAGTAAACCAATCATTCAGCGAGACGAGAGACGATTGGAGAAAAGCATTCACTCAGCGAGACTGAGGCGATTAGAGTAAACCAATCATTCAGCGAGACGAGAGACGATTGGAGAAAAGCATTCACTCAGCGAGACTGAGGCGATTAGAGTAAACCAATCATTCAGCGAGACGAGAGACGATTGGAGAAAAGCATTCACTCAGCGAGACTGAGGCGATTAGAGTAAACCAATCATTCAGCGAGACGAGAGACGATTGGAGAAAAGCATTCACTCAGCGAGACTGAGGCGATTAGAGTAAACCAATCATTCAGCGAGACGAGAGACGATTGGAGAAAAGCATTCACTCAGCGAGACTGAGGCGATTAGAGTAAACCAATCATTCAGCGAGACGAGAGACGATTGGAGAAAAGCATTCACTCAGCGAGACTGAGGCGATTAGAGTAAACCAATCATTCAGCGAGACGAGAGACGATTGGAGAAAAGCATTCACTCAGCGAGACTGAGGCGATTAGAGTAAACCAATCATTCAGCGAGACGAGAGACGATTGGAGAAAAGCATTCACTCAGCGAGACTGAGGCGATTAGAGTAAACCAATCATTCAGCGAGACGAGAGACGATTGGAGAAAAGCATTCACTCAGCGAGACTGAGGCGATTAGAGTAAACCAATCATTCAGCGAGACGAGAGACGATTGGAGAAAAGCATTCACTCAGCGAGACTGAGGCGATTAGAGTAAACCAATCATTCAGCGAGACGAGAGACGATTGGAGAAAAGCATTCACTCAGCGAGACTGAGGCGATTAGAGTAAACCAATCATTCAGCGAGACGAGAGACGATTGGAGAAAAGCATTCACTCAGCGAGACAGGAGACGACCTGAGCAAACCAATCATTCAGCGAGACGAGAGACGATTGGAGAAAAGCATTCACTCAGCGAGACTGAGGCGATTAGAGTAAACCAATCATTCAGCGAGACGAGAGACGATTGGAGAAAAGCATTCACTCAGCGAGACTGAGGCGATTAGAGTAAACCAATCATTCAGCGAGACGAGAGACGATTGGAGAAAAGCATTCACTCAGCGAGACTGAGGCGATTAGAGTAAACCAATCATTCAGCGAGACGAGAGACGATTGGAGAAAAGCATTCACTCAGCGAGACTGAGGCGATTAGAGTAAACCAATCATTCAGCGAGACGAGAGACGATTGGAGAAAAGCATTCACTCAGCGAGACTGAGGCGATTAGAGTAAACCAATCATTCAGCGAGACGAGAGACGATTGGAGAAAAGCATTCACTCAGCGAGACTGAGGCGATTAGAGTAAACCAATCATTCAGCGAGACGAGAGACGATTGGAGAAAAGCATTCACTCAGCGAGACTGAGGCGATTAGAGTAAACCAATCATTCAGCGAGACGAGAG
>NC_092275.1:8131541-8149041 GCF_036320965.1 Panulirus ornatus | reverse complement strand
CTTCGGTGTTTCAAAAACCCTGACAAAACTTCGACATCTCTGACCAGACCTCGACCATTCCCACAAGGCTTTAGCGATAAATAAATGCTTTAATGATTCATTGATAAAGGAAGTCATAATCAATTAAGACTTGAGCAACTTTAATAATGCTTTTCTAAGCCCCAAGAAGACTAATTACTTTTCGAAAAGTTATAAGTAAGATTCATTAATGATAGCAGTTCGATTAATCTACAATAGTTTTCATTAATCTTCCAGTATAGATTAAAAAATCCTCCATCAATACTGCGGTAATTTTTGTATAACTACAGTGATTTGTAGAATACTCGATCAAATATGAAGTTCTTGGAACATTTGTCCTACAACTTGAATGAGTTGACAAGACAGCGACAACTTGAACAAGATCCTACCAACTCCACAGTGAGGATTCGACACCTCCTACCGAAGCTTCGATGAAGCCTCAGCATTTCCAGCGTGTTTGACGGAGGTCCGGCAGGATCCAAGCGAGACACCGACACGGCTGGGGCACAGCAGACGAGGTTGTCACACAAGACGACACAAAACTCTGGTGTTCTCCCGGGAGTTCTATATATTTAGTGACACGTCTTTCTCTATCACTGCTGGGTCGAGAGGGACCAGGGTACACTCTACAGCATTGTCCCAAAACGTGGTATGAAGAGGAAATGGCGATATCCTCATAGTATGTTGGGATTAAACCTTTACTATATATGTTACAGAGTGAACTTGTATTGTCATTGTTGTGTTTGTTGGGTAAAGGAATAATTTGCATGAGTGGGTTGCAGAGGTGTGAGGCAGGAGAAAGTTTTTTTGTCTTTAATCATGGGTCGCCCTTAGAGGTGTTCGAGTGGGAGCTGATCACATCAGTTTAGTTCTGTGAAACTATTAGAAAATGAGGAGGTAACTAGTTGGAATCGATCTAGTTTAGTGTTGTATGTTTAGCAATTTGCCAGAGGTGAAGGTGTGGTCGTACAGAGGAAGCAGTTCTACTGATAGACTGTCCAGTGTGGATTGCTTTAAAGTGTTCGGTTGGTCAGGTTAACCCCATTAATGTTGCATCTAACATAAAAGATTTACGTAGACATCGAACTAAGGCAGAACCCACTTCCTCCTCCAGATAAAGATTACAATTCATCCGCTGACCATTTTCCCAAAACCTTATTTTCAAAACCTCCTTTGAATAACATATATCCAAAATTGGGTCTGTTAATGAGTCTAGTAAAGAGGGATTTATCTTATTGTTGAAGGGATTACTATTTCCTTAAAACATTCTTGTAGAAGGATTCATCGTCCAAACGAATCCCCTCCCCATTCATGCAGGACTCGGTGGTAGTGCACACGCAGTGAGGTAGTGGTGGGGTGAGGTGGAGTTGAACTCTGGTATTGACCCTGGCTGAGGGATTGTCTTCGTGCGTGAGGGGATGGAATGGACCTCAACTTACTCAGAATCAGGCGAGCCACCGCGGGTTTCTTAAGAGCTTCGCACGCTCCCTGGTGCTGCTGCAGGAGGGGATCATGTATACCTACACAGTCAAGCGCAGAGAGATACACCCCACACACACACGCACACACACCCACACACACACACACACACACACACACTCACCTAGGAAGGAGAGAGAGAGAGAGAGAGAGAGAGAGAGAGAGAGAGAGAGAGAGAGAGAGAGAGAGAGAGAGAGAGAGAGAGAGAGAGGTCGCAGTTTCGTTTTACTTTAGAGAAGAAATGAAAGAATTTCAAGATTTTTTTGTCTCTTAGAAGATGTAAGCGACGGTAGAGCTTAGATATTGCATGGCTATCTCTGTAGGTGTTTCGCTGGTGATTAGCAGGCTAACTGGCTGCCTGTATGAAGAGGTGATTAGCCGATCGACCGGCTGGTTGAATGGAGAGGTGATTAGCCGATCGACCTGCTGGCTGACCTGCCGCTAATTGGGGCTGTATGATTAACAGGCTTAAAAGCTAAGTAAGAAACAAGTTGATTGGTCGACTATGCACATAATTGGAGAACTATCTGATTGGTCTAACGACTCTTTGTCTGATTGTCTGCCTTAGTGAGTGACTGATTGGTTCACTCAAAGAGACACCGAGAGAATGGATGGTAATGAGCGGGAAGTTACCTAACCCTGAACATTGATTAATAAACCTTTTTATATCAGGGTGAAGCTAATATTGATCAAAAGATCAGGTAAACAGAAGGGAATCAGTGCTCCGGTGACGTTATAATAGACGCAAGAGAGGCAGACGTAAGATATAAGAGCCCTTTCATGTTATTCAATGACCCTAATTTCAAATCGAAGCTGGCTTAGTCGCTCTCAGGGTAAATTAACCGAGATGTTGCATCCCACTGAGAGAGAGAGAGAGAGAGAGAGAGAGAGAGAGAGAGAGAGAGAGAGAGAGAGAGAGAGAGAGAGAGAGAGAGAGAGAGAGAGAGAGAGAGAGAGAGAGAGAGAGAGAGGGTGATGGGTGGAGTGAGAGAAGGGAGAGAAGGGATGGAATGGAAGAGGGGGATTATGGGAGAATGGATGAAGGAACTGTGGAACAGGAGAGAGCAGAAAGAGAAGAAGAACTGAGGAAAAGACGATAGGAGGGAGAAAGGAAAGAAAAGATAATGGGAAAGGAGCAAGGTAAAGGACGGAGAAAGGAGAAAGTGAGGGAGGGAGAGAAAGGGAAGGGGGAAAGGGAGAGATAAGAAGGAGTGAGTGTGGAGAGAAGGAGAGAGTTGGGCAAGAAGGTGGTGAGAGAACCAGGATTAATACCTTCACTAATTACCAATCAGTATATCTCCTGGAACTGGGCCGCTGTGGGATTGGATCTGGGCAAGACTGATGACTGTCTCACGTAGTCACCACTCTCAAGTCTGAGGACCATCTCACGCACCCACTACCATCAAGTCTGAGGACCATCTCACGCACCCACCTCCATCAAGTCTGAGGACCATCTCACGCACCCATTATCATCAAGTCTGAGGACCATCGCACGCACCCACTATCGTCAAGTCTGAGGACCATCTCACGCACCCACTACCATCAAGTCTGAGGACCATCTCACGCACCCACCACCGTCAAGTCTGAGGACCATCTCACGCACCCACTACCATCAAGTCTGAGGACCATCTCACGCACCCACTACCATCAAGTCTGAGGACCATCTCACGCACCCACTACCATCAAGTCTGAGGACCATCCCACGCACCCACCATCATCCATCAAGTCTGAAGACCATCTCAGTGACTCTAACGTTGGCGTTGTGGGAATTACCTTCTTCAAACAAATCTGTGGTTCACAATCGTGGGTTCAACTCCCAGGCATGTGGTACCCATCATCCAACACGTCTGCCTTTGATAACCTTACGTAACTTTACTTTACAACTCTGATCACCTGATGGATATGACCGAAGCGTTCTTCAGGACGTACCACGTTGGGGTAACTATGAAAAAGAAATGATCTTAGGGAAAGCAAAATGGTTTATTTCTTCTTTGATTCTGGTCTGGCTTTACTGATGTGTCTAGTGTCGCCCTGGTCGCTTGCAGGAGACACATCACCACCCTATCCAGGGTAACATCCCTCCCCTTCGTACACGCCTCCTTCAGTATATATCAGAGCACGAACTTAGGTCTTCCACTTGCCTCCAGCTCTTGGTGATGGAAATTTGCCAAAAGGAGAGAAAAAAGTGGCATACATAGATCTTTTGCCCTCAGAGTTAGGCATCTGTTTTGCCTGCTCGTGAATCACTGGGGCAAGTTAAGGTTGCGGGCATTGATTCATATTCATCTTCATGTACTCGGTTTATTCACTCCTTTTGTGATATCCAATTTGGAAATGGTTTTCTCTAGTTTTAAGTACTGATTCATCCGGTTCCTCTCTTAACCTCTGACCTTATCATCTCTCTCTCTCTCTCTCTCTCTCTCTCTCTCTCTCTGTAACGACCTGAGGTAGGCTGTAACTGGGATATCGGGAGGGTAAGCGACTTCTACATTCAGTCCACAACCGTACAATCTCCCTATCTCACCCACGACGCTTAACAACACATAACTCACACATCTCGTTCTTCGTAACCCTAGATTTTCCTGCGGTGAACGCTACGCGTTAGCCTTGCCTTTTTGGCAAAATCTTAAGCACTCGTATGTAAGTATTGTTTCATTGTCCCTTTACCAGTCTACTGAGGTTTGGCAGACACAGATCAGCACAACGAGATGTGAATTTCCTCGCTGACATCTAACAGTCTCTTGCTCTTAGAATTCCGTAACACCAGACTCCAAGCACGACAATTCACTGAGCATGATTATATATGCAAGAACTGCTTTCAGTTTGTGGACAGCTAGCTAGATCACATGTTTCTATGAACTTATTCAGTCCTGAGAGACAAATATATTTAGCATATACATAATTCCTATACATAATTCCCATACATAATTCCCTTCTTTTCTTCTTTTCCTGTTCCTTCTGTTTCTATACACTGCTCCTTACGCTATCACTTTTAGCCACTGTAATCATGTCACAAGCGTCGACAACCATCTCTCTCCTGATGCCGCATACATAGGTTAAGCACACACTTCATCCTCCTGATAGGAGACCCGTCATCAGTGTTATTCACATTCTCTAACGAGAGATTTATCTATTGTTTTTGGCTGTAATCTTTCCCTTGCCCATGTGGATATGAATTCCTTCATCATTTCTTTCCTTTTCTTCACCTTTACTTTATCATATTAAACTATCCACGGAGCTCAAAATTATCGTATATGTATATATATATATATATATATATATATATATATATATATATATATATATATATATATATATATATATATATATATATATATATATATATGAAGTATGAAGTCTGTTGGGGATGAGAGAGCTTGGGAAGTGAGTCAGTTGTTGTTCGCTGATGATACAGCGCTGATGGCGGATTCATGTGAGAAACTGCAGAAGCTGGTGACGGAGTTTGGTAAAGTGTGTGGAAGAAGAAAGTTAAGAGTAAATGTGAATAAGAGCAAGGTTATTAGGTACAGTAGGGTTGAGGATCAAGTCAATTGGGAGGTGAGTTTGAATGGAGAAAAACTGGAGGAAGTGAAGTGTTTTAGATATCTGGGAGTGGATTTGTCAGCGGATGGAACCATGGAAGCGGAAGTGGATCATAGGGTGGGGGAGGGGGCGAAAATTTTGGGAGCCTTGAAAAATGTGTGGAAGTCGAGAACATTATCCCGGAAAGCAAAAATGGGTATGTTTGAAGGAATAGTGGTTCCAACAATGTTGTATGGTTGCGAGGCGTGGGCTATGGATAGAGTTGTGCGCAGGAGGATGGATGTGCTGGAAATGAGATGTTTGAGGACAATGTGTGGTGTGAGGTGGTTTGATCGAGTAAGTAACGTAAGGGTAAGAGAGATGTGTGGAAATAAAAAGAGCGTGGTTGAGAGAGCAGAAGAGGGTGTTTTGAAATGGTTTGGGCACATGGAGAGAATGAGTGAAGAAAGATTGACCAAGAGGATATATGTGTCGGAGGTGGAGGGAACGAAGAGAAGAGGGAGACCAAATTGGAGGTGGAAAGATGGAGTGAAAAGGATTTTGTGTGATCGGGGCCTGAACATGCAGGAGGGTGAAAGGAGGGCAAGGAATAGAGTGAATTGGAGCGATGTGGTATACAGGGGTTGACGTGCTGTCAGTGGATTGAATCAAGGCATGTGAAGCGTCCGGGGTAAACCATGGAAAGCTGTGTAGGTATGTATATTTGCGTGTGTGGACGTGTGTATGTACATGTGTATGGGGGGGGGTTGGGCCATTTCTTTCGTCTGTTTCCTTGCGCTACCTCGCAAACGCGGGAGACAGCGACAAAGTATAAAAAGAAAAAAAAATATATATATATATATATATATATATATATATATATATATATATATATTATCCTTCTGCATCAAACTGATAGGCCAAGGTCATAAGGATCAGACGCCATAACAAGCGTCTCACGTAATACATGAGAAATGTGCTATTTTTTCGCTTAACATATTAGCGAACGGTTCATGAAACTGCTACATTAGCAGGAATATAAAAATCGCCTCCGGTAATGGTGACCTAATTTTCTCTCTCTCTCTCTCTCTGCCCGTGACCTAAACGAGATCAAGGTCAGAAACATGAGATCCAAAAAAGTCTAATTACTTCAAAGCTAAATTACCTTGTAATCAAGCATTTGGAAGTGACAGTAATTCCTTAATGAGGTTAAATTCCTGCGAAAAGGCATAATTCAGTTGGTGAACCCTCTGTCGTTTTTTGTGAACAGATGGTACAATTGAAAGACGTAGTTTACTATACAATGACATGAGCTACTTGTTATGCTTGTACAGTTACGAATACATGTGTTGGAGGTGGAGCACTTTGGTAACCGTAGAACAGAAGATCCATTATAAAGGAATGAGGAAAAGATGGAAAGGAAAGATGAAGGGATGTTTAGGAACACTTTACTGAAAGAGGAGTTCCCGACATACAAGTGTAAGTAACGGGTGGAAATGAAATACTTTTATAAGTGTGGTGGATGAACTTGATATACCAGAACAGAATGTGATAGAATGTGGACAACAGAGAGATGTTTAAATGGTTGTATGAGTGAGAATGTTGTAAGTGATGGGGGAATCGTGAATGTGAAAACGCCCTTCCCGTACAGTACAACTATGTAATTAGACACACACACACACACACACACACACACACACACACACACACACACACACACACACACACGTTCTTGCACAAAAGCATTGTCATTGTTTGTACACAAATATGGAATCATCCTCTTCGTTTTCTGTTCTGTAAGCCAGAACTATATATATTGCAACCTATTGCCTTAATATTCTAATTAAACTCAATTGTTATTCATAATTCTCATTATTCCAGCATAATAAGATTTGATACTTTCTAATATGTCGTTTTGAATTAGTATTATAGAATTGTTTTAAAAGGAGTCTATGCGAGTTTTGTGCAGGATATGTGATGTTAGGACATGTTACAACGGAGGGCTCATGTTTATGTGTCTCGACCATCAATGTTTACAGTTGATGTTTATTTAAATGGATCGTTGCCGAGCGCAGACTCCATGGTCAACAAAAATCTTGTTGCAACTGAATTGCCAAAACAATGAATAACTTTCGGAAATATATACACATCTGTTTCCTTTAAGGGGTAATGATATTCATGGGCTATGTAGTTTTGTAACGGGGGAAAAAAACACGACTAGATATATATTCATAGTTTTACTTTTAAGTCATGATGGGCCTCCAAGGTTGATGTAACCTGGGGTGCCAGGGCTATTACATTTTCTTTTCTACGACCACCACCACACACCACACTTGTTGATGTGTGAGGACTGTATGTATTTCTCTCATAATTGATGTCTGTTGCAGCGTTGTAATGACATACTGTGTTGCTGTAATTGATGTAAAGTTCAGGAGAATGTATATATATATATATATATATATATATATATATATATATATATATATATATATATTCTTTCTTTTCTTTTAAACTATTCGCCATTTCCCGAGTTAGCCCTAATGGGCTCTGACGGAATTTGGGATCTGACCGATGCAGACCCCGTTGCTCATGTATGTGAGACGAAAAGTGTTCGAATAGTCATATCCCTATATAGGGCGATCATAGCCTAGCTGTAGCGCTCCCGCCTACCACGCTTAAGGTCCTGGGTTCGAACCAGGGCTGCTGGAGGGTTATGTGTTGTTTGAAAGTGAGTGTTCATATGCACTATATATACCTTGATTAAGGTGACCCGAAACAGTGAAGATGTAGTGAATGAAGGGGCCCCCACCTGGCCCTGGGGTGGAGTGTGGGGTGGAGGGTGGAGGATAATTTCGTGACCCGCCCTGCAGAGTATTGCCAATTCCTGCATAAGTTTGTGGAGGGAGGATTAAAGCGCCAATCTCGTCAGCTCAGCCGAAAGAACTTTCCTCCAACTTGATTGACTTCACTTTATATGTAAATATATTGCATTTCCATGATAGCTTCGGTGGGTCTGAAATGGATCGCTCACAGACATACCGCCTTCAAACTGTAAAAGATGAAACAAAACAAAAAACATAATGATTGAAGGAAAAAAATAGTCGATTTAATGCACGAGAAAATTACCTCCATCAATTATCTTCTTTTTTATTTGTAAATTTGGGCTCAGATTATCTGATGCTAAATTACCATTGAAGAAAATAATCAAAAATCGTCCAAAGAAATTTTAGGACGACATTTAGGATCCATCCATGACAGAATCATAATTTGAGACAACCAAATGAACAGACTACCTTCAAGACGACCCAAGGAACGACCACCATGGCGAACTACCTCATGGACGACCCTTACAAACAAGAGCTTTAAGACGACCACAGAAGACAGGTTTTAGAATACTTCCAGACCAAATATCACGACAATCTTCTGGACAGGTTCTGGAACACTTCCAGACCAAATATTAGGACAGTCTTCAGGACAGGTTTTAGAATACTTCCAGACCAAATATCAGGACAATCTTCAGGACAGGTTCTAGAATACTTCCAGACCAAATATCAGGACAATCTTCAGGACAGGTTCTGGAACACTTCCAGACCAAATATCAAGGAAATCTTCTGGACAGGTTCTGGAATACTTCCAGACCAAATATCAGTACAGTCTTCAGGACAAGTTCTGGAATACTTCCAGACCAAATATCAGGACAGTCTTCAGGACAGGTTCTGGAATACTTCCAGACCAAATATCAGTACAGTCTTCAGGACAAGTTCTGGAATACTTCCAGACCAAATATTAGGACAGTCTTCAGGACAGGTTCTGGAATACTTCCAGACCAAATATCAGTACAGTCTTCAGGACAAGTTCTGGAATACTTCCAGACCAAATATCAGGACAGTCTTCAGGACAGGTTCTGGAACACTTCCAGACCAAATATCAGGACAATCTTCTGGACAGTTTCTGGAATACTTCCAGCCGTACACCAGGAGAGTTTCCAGGACAGCCCCTATTACCAGGACAATCCACAGGAAAGTCCCTCTTAAGGAAATTGTCCTGAGGAGGAAGGCAGCACATTACGCAGTCATTGTACCGAACATAAACTGTGATAAGCTTCTTGTGGTGCTCAGGTGAAGCTCACAGACAATGGAGGGAGACTGAAGGATGAGCGAGGGAGGGAGAGGGAAAGACCAAGAGAATGGAATATGAAAGAGAGGGAGAGACAATAGAAGAAGGATGGATTAGCAAGCAAAAGGAGAGGGTGTAATCACGAAGGCATGGGAAGGTAAGGGAAGAGGGATAAAGAGAAAAACAAGAGCAATTTGATAATGCAAGAAGGAAATATTACTGATAAAGAAGGTAAATGAAAGTAGAGGAAGACTAAAGGAAGTTGTTTCGACGAACTGAAAAGAGGAGACAAAGTGGACGTAACGAATCATAGAAAAAAGAAATAAGAAAAGAGAAGAGAAGTGTTGAAAGTGGTAGACTGAAAAAGAAATGGAGTAACAGTGGAAGAAGGGAAGAGCAAGAGCTGATAACTATGGCAAGAGTAGCAGAGCATTAGATACTACGGCAGCTGGGGGCCTCCACCGACAACACAGTACGAGTGGGTAATTTGAGAGTAGTTATCCCTGAAATACGATTCTTAGAGGAAGAAAAGGGAAACTCTCTCTCTCTCTCTCTCTCTCTCTCTCTCTCTCTCTCTCTCTCTCTCTCTCTCTCTCTGCACGCGAGAGGAGGCCCCGGCAGAGGGTTAAAAAGAAAAATGAAGGGGGAAGAGAGGGTGGGTCACGATAGAAAAGGTATCTGAAGGATTTCTTTTTCTCTTTTTCTTTTGGTTATGCCATCTGGAGGCTCGTTCTGAACCCCTGCAGGAGGTCACGCCACAGGCTCTTTAAGCGAAGGTCTTCATATACGCAATTATACGGAGTCTATTTTCTTTCTATAGCAAAAATGTCATTTCGAGCGAAATTCAAACAATATTTTCATTTTCTAATCTGAAATAAACCATTTACTTTTTTTCCTTAGGTTTATATATATATATATATATATATATATATATATATATATATATATATATATATATATATATATATATATATATATATATATATATATATATATATATATATATATATATATATATATATATATATATATATATATATATATATATATATATATATATATAAATATATATATATATATATATGTATATATATGTATGCGTATGATGATCGATCCATATGTATGATGTACGATCCATGCGTATGATGAATGAGCCATGCGTATGATGACCTGAACGATCCTTACGCATGATGAACGATCCTTACGCATGATGACTTGAACGATCCATGCATATGAATACGAGCGGTCCATACGTATGGCGACCTGAACGATCCTTAGGCACTTTGACCTGGCGTTTGTACTGGCCCTTGAATGTCAAGGACAACGTCATCACAGCCAAAGGCTCGTAACCTTCGTGCTCAAGGCTCATTCGCTGCTGCTCAAGGGGCGTATAAGCTTGTCCAAGGGGTTAACTCGAGGCGACAGAGATCTTAAGTCTAACAAATGTCTATGTAATCTTGAGTCGAGGGATTTATCTTGAATTATTACCACTATTTGTCTCTAAGGTCTTGTCCACAGCTTCTCCTGTGATCCTTCGACACTTAAACCCCTTTTTCTCGAGACAATCTTTAATCAAACAACTAATTTCGGCTCATCATCGTTCGATTACATGACCATATCGCTTGTGGTATGCTATAAAGTCATCTCATAACTCATAAATGATTTACAAAATGAGTCAGTCAATTCCCTAATTTTGCGTCCCAGTGCTGTACATTCGTGATGTGAGCTAACGACAGAACACAATCTGAAGTGAAAGACGGTCACCAACGTAGCTGATATATTGTATTCATGATTGTGATGATCAAGGAAATTATTAGGTGACACAGAGAATAGTTTATGTCGGAACTACGTTATACTGTGTCCCAGGGTCTTGGCGGGGACTTTGAAGTTGAAGTACCTCACTTCACCAAGATGTAGAAGACGTGGCAGTCTTATATGTTAAGTGGCCTCGTCCAGAGTCAGAGAAGCTTTGACGCAGGAAACGTGGAGGGACTTTGTTATACTTAATGAAACTTAAAATCTTAAGACGCACAGACTTTATTCTGAAATATGAGAGGTTCTCTATTTTCCGACGTAAAAATCACGTTGATTTTAAATTTCTAAAGATTTTTTTTTGCTTTCAGCTGGAAAGTAACGTTGTTTTACGGCAAATGAAAATTATATTTTGGAACTTAAGGTATCGACTTTACTGACGGATCGATCATTTGCGAATGTATTATTCTTTTCTAATCCTTAATGGAAAGAGCCATTGTCTCTTGTTTTTCCAGGAAACCAGGAAAACTCTTCTATGGCTCTTAAAATATGATACATTTGGGAAAGTAGAAGGCTAACAATGCCTTCATACTGCTATATAGAGGAACCTTGTTACATGATAAAGGGAGATGATGTTGGCAGAGTTTTCTGTTTTCATTTAAAGAAACTACGTCTTGTGGGTTAGCAAGGCTGTTTCTTTTCCAGAGATAAAGTAACAGCATTTTGGACCTGGTTGGGCTCTTCTTACTGGGGAAAAAAAGCATTCTGTAATGGTACGACTTTCTCCAGTGTAAAGAAACTTAACTCGAATACCCAGAGGGATTTTCTTGCCCTAAGGACAGTGACTGCTTCATATGTGAACCAATTTACATATTGGAACCATTTCATCTTCATCACCTTTCTCATCGATGTTCTCTCCATCAGGAGGCCCAGTGTCATAATATCTTCATGGAACTGACTGGAACTGAGGAGCGAAGGAGTCTTCCAGTCCCCTCTTCACCACAGGCTCACCTAACGACAGGGCTCTCCAGCGAACTTAGACCTCTGGAACTCCTTCCATTGTCCCTCATGAGGAGGCCTACTTCCAGGAGTCCCATTCAGTATCGCCGTTGCCCAATAGCTTCGCCGCATCCCTGCCTGGCAAAGGAGAGATGATGACAGATGCTCCAACTTAACCCAAGATAACCTTAGGTTATGCAGCACATATCTTAGGATTTACAGTGTTGGGGTTGAGTGTTGGTGGTGTTGGAGGTTTACGACAATAGAAGGCCGATTTCTAGTGTTGGAGTTTTAGCAGGTATTATTTCATCTTTTTGAGGTTAGAGGTCAGTAGAGGTGACGAGTATCTATTCTGGAAGGCTGAACCATTACCATTGGGTTTTGAATTCCATTTTATAATTCGAAGTCTCGGTATTTCTAGTGACTTCAGCTTAACCTTTAGGGAAAAAAATTCGTGTTTTGAGGTCTGAAATATGTTTTATCACTCCAAGATATATAAGGTGTTTGTTTCAAAGAATAAACCTAAGTATTCTCCTCATGGTTGAAGGCCTTTTATATTGATGTCGTGGTTTATGGATCGTAAATAATCTATTGTGAAACACTTAGGGAATATTCTTAAAGGAAAATAATCTTCTCTTAAAAAAGGACAATTTTCTTTTTCAGAAGAGAAGGATTGTGCCATCAAGTATAACAAGAAAATGGGTATTGCTGAGGCTTTATATGCTTTAGCTGTGAGAAAAGACCATCTTCTCACTCGTGGGAAATATATATATATATATATATATATATATATATATATATATATATATATATATATATATATATATATATATATATATATATATATATATATATATATATATATATATATATATATATATATATATAATATTTATATATATATATATATATATATATATATATATATATATATATATATATATATATATATATATATATATATATATATATATATATATATATATATATACTGAAACGCTATGGGAAACACGTCCGCCATATAGCCTACTTGGCTCAATGAAATGGCTACAATGACACTAAATGGCCGAGGAGAAAGGAGGGAAATGGTTCCATGTTTCGCATTATTTCCTCGTAACGCCATACAAGTACCTTTATGACCTCTTCCTCCACCTCATTTGTAGAGTATTTGGGGAAGCGTTGTAGCTGTCTGATGTGTGTGTGTGTGTGTGTGTGTGTGTGTGTGTGTGTGTGTGTGTGTGTGTGTGTGTGGTGCTTCTTTCTGTGTTTTTGGATGCATAATGTTTACATCTTTTGTATTCGTGACGATTTCTATGCTTGTGTATGCGTGCGTATGTATATGTATGATTACTAATTGTGATTACTATTTTTGTGTTACGGGGAGAGAGTTTTACACTCGTGTTGCCCGTCTGTTATCCTTGAATATGTATACCATATTATATTCCTGTGTATCAACACACACACACACACACACAAACACACACCCACACACACACACACACCAGTATGTGTGTGAGTATATACATGCTTAGCATCCCTCTGTATGCATGTATATCCGTATGTATACAGGTTAAGGAATCTGTTTTTCTCCATATCTCTTCTCTCTCCTGAAGAAAATCCTATGTTTGTGGCTAATAGATAGTAATCTATTGAGTAATTTCTTTGGATAACGTATCTCGCAATAGCCCAGTTATACTGTCAATAGACAGTGAGTTCTGATGGCGGTGCTCCCTCGTCCCTGGCCTGATATTGCGCTTCGTGACAGCTCTGCATGGAGCAGTCATGCACCAGTTGGTTGCGTATGTGGGAAATACGATGTGGGAAAATGTAACGCGAGTTAGATGTTCGTAAAGGAACGACTGCTACCGAGGCCAAAAGGAAGCCAAGGCAAAGTATGCTATCACTCTGTCTTCCTTCCTCGTCTTTTTTTTTCTCTCTCTCTCCTCCAACCATCACAGGCAAGTGGAGGAGGAGGAAGAGGGAGAGGAGGAGGAGGAGGAGGAGGTCGTCTATCCCCCCCCCCCACAACCCCCTCAACCCATCGCTCATATCTCAAATGAAGGTCATCATCAGAGCGACCAGTGAGCTTTGATGACGAGGGTTGCACGCTCTGAGAGGTGGGGGAGGGGGAGGAAGGGGGTAGAGAGAGAGAGAGAGAGAGAGAGAGAGAGAGAGAGAGAGAGAGAGAGAGAGAGAGAGAGAGAGAGAGAGAGAGAGAGAGAGAGAGAGAGAGAGAGAGAGAGAGAGCAATCTTTTTTTCTTTCTCTTTTTCTTTTTCCTCCTCCTCCGGTGCAGAGGGGGAGAGAGAGAGAGCGAAAGGGGCCTTTGAAAAAAGGGGGAAGGGGAGGGGGAGGGGAGGGGGGAAGGGGAGGGGGAAGGGAAGGGGGGGAGAGAGAGTAGGTTAGACGAGGTTGGAGATGACTTATATCCTCCCCCTCCAACCTTGCTATTGTCTGGAGCCTCAAAACTGAAGCATAAGGGGAACTTGTTGTTGGGGAGGAGAAGGGTCACCTTCACAAAGGTTAATATTGATAACACGGTAACAAAACAACGTCGGGATCACAGCAAGTGACGAGGGGGAAGGGGATTTCTGGTTGACGAGGGGGGAATCCTGGTTGATTGGGGGGAGAATCCTGGTTGACGAGGGGGGGAATCCTGGTTGACGAGGGGGAGGAGATTCCTGGTTGACGAGGGAGGGATCCCTGGTTGACGAGAGGGAATGAGTAAAGGCGTGCAGTATGTACACGGTGTAATGTGTGTATGTTAGTTTTATACATAATCACAATCATGTAAGATTAGGCAGGCCTTCTGTTTGACTACATGTTGCCATACGGGTCACACTCATATGCTATGGTTCCTGAACTGCAGATCTTATTGAACGTTAACGTTGCCATTGTTTAGTCCCCATCGAATCCATCCTACGTGTAGATATCCTGGGTGTTTTTATCTATTCCACACGTATATCTTTTTTGGAGGGTATCTTTTCCATATATAGATATCATCGGTATTCTCTTCTGTTCCATGTGTATATTTTTTTGGCATCTGTTCCACTTGCAGATATCCTGGGTAATCTCTTTCGTTCCAAACGTATATCTTTCTGGTATCTGTTCCACATGCAAATCCTTGGATAGCCTCTTCTGTTCCACATATATATATATATCCCTTTGTATATCCTCTTCTATTCCACACGTAGATCCTCTAGGAATCCTTCTCTCTTCCACATGTACAGTCCTTTAGATATCTACTTCTGTTCCACGCGTAGATCCTTTTGGGTATCCACATCTGTTCCTTATGTGGGTCCCCTTTTCAACGAAGGCCTCATGATGCTAATGGAGTCTCACACGCTCTTAATATTAACTGATCTCAATCTATTTAACTTTCATTTTTAACATTGACCTATACTTCTCGTTAAATGTATTCCCAACACTGCCCTACCAAGCTCTGGTATACTTCTTGCCGTTCCTCCTTGTCAACGCACCTTCGTATTACCTCCAAGATTCCTTCAGCCAACCGGCTTCCTTCTGGTACCTTTGCGTCGTCTTCTGTCATGGATTTCTTATCATAAGGGCAAGTAAGTCCTCAGGGTCCAAAGCCAGTCATCTTGCTTCGCCCCAGAGCAAATGGTGCAGGAGGAGAAGTGTGTGATTAACTCGGGTAAGTCTACAAGGGTACTAGAAAGTCAAGAGCTCAGTTCATTTTTTTTTCTTTCTTTTTAAGTCTTAGGTCCACAGGTATGTTCTAGGGTAAGGTTGAAGAATAGAGCTTTTTTCTTTTTTGTGGTTTATGATGGATGTATTTGTTCTCTCTCTCTCTCTCTCTCTCTCTCTCTCTCTCTCTCTCTCTCTCTCTCTCTCTCTCTCTCTCTCTCTCTCTCTCTCTCTCTCTCTCTCTCTCTCTCTCTCTCTCTCTCTCTCTCTCTCTGGTTATATACATACACCACATACGCATATAAGCATTATGATTAAGACATGGTTTCTCAGAAAATGCATTTATACAGGAGGGGTCATAGATTTGTATACAATATCCCCAATGATACTCCTCGAGAGGTTTCAGATCCTTTACACAACCAGCTGCATAGACATTCCAACGCTTTCTCGTCTAGAGTGACTGATGTATGGAAGACGAAGCATTTCATAACAATGAGCAACGGGAAAATCAGTGAAGAAAATACCTATGGCAACAGAAATGCTATTAAGAATGAAAGAAAACAGATAAAAAAATATAGAGGAAGCAGCTTAAAGAGAGGAATTAAGACGGAGAGGCAGATTACCACACACATATTCGAGGAGTAAGTCTCCACAACCACATTACAAGTTCCTAAACGAGAACGAATAATTGGTAATATGACCAAAGCAAATTCATCCTTTTAATGCCTCAAGCTGTCGGTATATACTTCAGGAAACTAGATATATATATGTGTCCTTTACCGTTCGTTTCTTAAAGCCTAATTTCGTGAGGACAGACCTTTCTGCTGACCTAACACACTAGATTGTAAAGTCGGACCCCAGCCTCTGTAAGAACGTAAGGTTAACCCATAACATTTTAATTCACAAGGAAGATATCGGCTGAGTCTGGCTATAAGGAAGCCAAATCTCTCTCTCTCTCTCTCTCTCTCTCTCTCTCTCTCTCTCTCTCTCTCTCTCTCTCTCTCTCTCTCTCTCTCTGCTATAGAGTAAGGTGGACAAATGTATCTTTGCACGATAAAGGCGAGACTTTCTGTAGAGGAACAATACCCCGCTTTAGTCCTCTCTTTTATCTCTCTGGTGTGGTAGTGTATTTATTGACATTGGTCTGATCATGGT
This sequence comes from Panulirus ornatus, assembly GCF_036320965.1. Classification (NCBI taxonomy): domain Eukaryota; kingdom Metazoa; phylum Arthropoda; class Malacostraca; order Decapoda; family Palinuridae; genus Panulirus; species Panulirus ornatus. Next base: position 8,132,353 of record NC_092275.1, on the reverse strand, counting down.
ACACAAGAAGAGATAAAGACGATTATTTAAGCATACATCCAGGAATTTCTCCCATGGAGGGTGTTTGTAACCAGAATAATACTTTCCATAGATCTAACAATCCGATTTTTTTTTGGGGGGGGCTGATTCAAATCCATGAAACATTAGATAGATAAGATGGAGTTCAGGAAACACTCATCCAGAAATTCTTCTTGGACTTTACGAGAAGCAAAATCAAATTTTTGACAACCCAACTAAACCAGAATTCTTAGTACTGATCATCTTAAACTAGTCATGAGTCAAAAAAAAAAGAAAAGTGCAAGCATGACAAAAATCTATGAAGCAGATTTTTGTGCGAGGTTTTCCCAAGTCTAGTGAGAAACAAAAATACTTTTTCAGTTAACATTTCTCATTAAAACCTAAATTCCTCGACGCGAATTTTCTTTTTTTTTTCCTAAATCATACGAAAATCAGTTGAGAAACAAGACAGTTTCTGTGAGCTATATTACTTGAATTTGTTCATAAAGCAACAGCGATTGAAACGTTACTTGGGGACTTTTGAAGGGTAGAAAGTAAGCATTAACCTCTGACTTAGCACCTAGGTTGGATGATTTTGAGTGTCAGGTTACAAAATTGCCAAGATAAACAAACACTCATATAACCTACTTCTTCAATGCATTCTCATATTCACTCGCTCATCGTCACTGCACCTTCATCTTCACTACGCCTTTATCTTCCCTACACCCTCATCTTCACTACATCTATATCTTCCCTACACCCTCATCTTCACAAAATCTCATCATCAACACATCATCCTCTTAACTCCGCCTTAA
>NC_092275.1:8096541-8126541 GCF_036320965.1 Panulirus ornatus | reverse complement strand
TTTGTATCTTTTGCAAATGAGAAAATCAGTCTTGCACGCATATCCCCGCTCAAAAAAAAAGAAGAAAAAATACCTCGCACGTCCGTAATACTAAGTACAAAGGTCAAACATACCCAGCGGTTTTCATAGCAAACAAAAACTGAACACAACAATGCCACAGACACTGGGCGCGGCTGAGAGCTGCTCTCTCTCTCTCTCTCTCTCTCTCTCTCTCTCTCTCTCTCTCTCTCTCTCTCTCTCTCTCTCTCTCTCTCTCTCTCTCTCTCTCTCTCTCTCTCTCTCTCTCTCTCTCTCTCTCTCTCTCTCTCTCTACTCCCCCCTCGTCAACGCCCTGGACATACACGACCCAGCAGGACCTTACACATAGAATACAAAGCTACCCACCTCTGACAACAGCACCTTAGCGAACAAAGGCTTTGGCCCCTTTTTGTTTTTTCTTCCCTCTCAGTGCGAAGACTCATCAGGGTCCAAATGTTCCCTCTTAGCGGATGCTTACAGCTGCTGGCGGACCTTGGGGTCTGTCTGTAGGCATATTGGCAGTCGTGTAATGAATAAGCTGCTCCAGCCTCGTAGGGAAACGAGGAGGCAGAATACGCATGTCTCTCTGGTACATTTCCCTCCCTCCTCCTCCTCCTCTTTCCTTGCTTGCAAGAAATCTTGGATGCTCTATGCCTGTGTCTTGCTTTGTATCTTGGATATTCTATGCCTGTATCTTACTTTACATTTTCATAAACTTGCAAGCTACATCTGTTGTTATAGACGAAGGTGTTCATATCTTTCTGTCTACGGTTCCGTTAAGATGCTCAGGATTTCTAAGAAATATTAGATTATTCTTTACTTTTTGTTCTTTTGAGAGAGGAAAGGCTAAATACCCTTTCCATGTCTTTAGAAAACCTGAAAAGGTAAATGTAAGTACGTTTCCCTGTATATTACAATGGGATTCGTCACAAATCCTTTATGTATTTCTTACCTTTTTAGAAAGTTACAAGATAAAGATATGAAGGTATGCCTTTCTTATGCTTCCTATCTTAGGAAAAATATAATCTTTTTTTTCTCTTTAATTCCCTTTCTTCTTGTTCTTCTTCTTCTTGTTCTTTTCAACAGTCAACACTCTAATTATGTTCACGTAGCGAAGGTACATTTAACTTCACCCGTAGATGCTCAGGTTAAACGCATCTTGACTAAAAGCCTGCTTTTGTCGAGGGTGTAGTGAAGATGGCCCTTTGTCCAGACCCGTGAGGGTGTAGTGAAGATGTGTGGTTATGTACTGGTGACGGGGATATTCATGTCTTTCTCTGCTGTGAAGGGAAACATCCTACATGCGACTGAAAATGTCGATCCCTCTAGTTTTCAACATCAACACTGGAGTATCAAAATTTATAAGAAAAAAAAAGGCATGTTTCTTAATCTACGAAAAAATCTTTCGAAAACATCTCTCGATGATTTCCCGTCGAGGAACAAGTTACCGAAGCAGAAATGATTACCTATGATTTCCCGTGGTAATATCAGGTCACGTAATGGAGTCTCCTACCAACTTTCGTAATAACAAACTCTTTAAGATTCAATTACCTAACATCACGATGACAGTAACGATACATATATTTTCATTTTTGGTGACAGTTTTGATATCATCACGCTGTGCAAAGACATAGAAAGTGGTGTGGATTTCTAAACATCTTTGTATTACTGATATGTCCTTAGAGAACCTCTTTTTCTGTGCTCCACTCAGGAGTAAGGTAAGGAAGACTCCTTTGAAGAGAGACTTACTCGACCATGTTTATAGTCATTTCTGTACGGTTGAGATAACGCAGCCTCATCGAAAAGGAATTTCTGAATTCCCTCTCTCTCTCTCTCTCTCTCTCTCTCTCTCTCTCTCTCTCTCTCTCTCTCTCTCTCTTCTGTATATACACCCATGCAGATAGATAGAATGATAGATGGATAGACAAATAGATAGGTAGATCTATTGCGTTTGTTATACGAAATTCTGAAAATGCGTGTATTAGGAAGCTTAGCTTAATGCCTCAGTATTCTGATTATCACACTGTTTTGCTTCGTCCTTAAAAAACATCTTTTAATCTCAGCCTTTCTGACACACATCACACTCATTCTGAATACAAAATACTACTCAGTTAAGCACGTATGAGAGTGAACAGATTGACTCCAGAAAAAACGAGTGCTGTCAAGTGTTCAGATATGCAAAGACGGACTTGATGTATTGAAAAGGCTTGAAACACAGTGTCTATGAGGGAGAGAGAGAGAGAGAGAGAGAGAGAGAGAGAGAGAGAGAGAGAGAGAGAGAGAGAGAGAGAGAGAGAGAGAGAGAGAGAGAGAGAGAGAGAGAGAGAGAGAGAAGCTGTTTGGGGCTTCAAGAGAATACAAGTTCCACAAGTAGAATTGCGGGTGAAACTTTTATGTACATAGAGATATCTTCCTCCGAGTCAGTCAGTTTCAGTGGCAAGGAAGTGGATCAGAGCTGACTGTATTAGGCGGATTTGAACCTCTTAAATCCACAGCGTCGCACAAAAAAAAACGAATTACAAATCAGCCATAGTAACAATGACGAATCAAGTGGGAGAAAGTGTTTCTGAATATACAGCAGTGAATTATGTGCTGGTGAATCACTTGGAGGCGAAATGCATACAGGTAAACTGCCCACAGGCAAATCAGTCCTCACAAAGTGTCCACTGACAAAAAGGGATGCGACATTGGAGGGAACTGCAGCTAATGAGTTGTAGATGACGTATACTTCGGCGACTAATTACCCAGTGGTGAATCATACAGCAGGGGAGTGGCCCAGGCACATACCTGGCCATTTCCCTCATCTCTTTGTTCTCTTACCTTAAGAGCCACATACAGAAAATTACAAGTTTCATGAACGTCTATTTTTACATCCCTTCAAACATCCACACACACTTTGAGGGCTATACAACCCTTGCCCTTCCCTCATTTCCACATTCCTTACTTTGTTCATTCTTCCGCCTGACGTGTAAAAGCTTCGTTTCACTCGCCTCCATCCCAGAGCCGACCATTCTGCTAATATCAAGAACTTTTGCTCCGTTAAAGTGTACATTTGAATGAGCCTCGCCGAGGATGTAGGCCAGCAATTTTCCGCTTTCATCAGGTTTGTGTTGTGTGGTGTTTCATGAACTGCCAGGCTTCTGGATGGTCAAGAGGATATATATATATATATATATATATATATATATATATATATATTCTATTTTCCCGTCTATGGCTGCTTTTTACCTGGCCTTCTCTTCCCCCAGTCTCTCGTCTACCACTCTCAATCTTTCCCCTCACATTTATCTAGTTCTTTTAGATGGTTTTGTGTCTTCGACCTCATGAAACACTCTCTTCTTTTTCCATCTCTCCAAACTCTTCGTCCATGACAACCCCTTCCCCACCTGCCCCACGGGTATGTCAATCTCACCTTCAGTGCTAATTAATGGGGTGGGGTCGCCATGCCATGGGGGATGATGGTGACTGCATCCTCATGGGGCAAACACCCATTCCTGGGTCTGGTTACCCATTATAATTGTTTTTTCCTTCAAACCCGCTGAAGGAAGCAGGAACACACATTGCTAAAAATCACTCCTTTCTGGTTGGGTCAATGAAGTCATATCGATAGCAACAGAACAATGAGGGGAAATGAAGAAGCAAATGTAAATTCACCTCTCCAGAGTCTCTCTCTCTCTCTCTCTCTCTCTCTCTCTCTCTCTCTCTCTCTCTCTCTCTCTCTCTCTCGTTATTTCCATGCCATTATCCTCTCTAAAGTAAATCAAGAGATGGTGGCAAACTTACTTGACGACAGCGCTGGTTTTGGTGTGCAACATTCAGCAACGTTCATAATGCATCAGACTGATCATGTCGCGATGCATTTGTGAGGGCGGGATTAGGTTACTCGTCCATCACCAGTTTATTTGTTGGTTCCCAAGCCAACTTTCCTCGTTTCCCCCGACCACCATGGCATGTTCTACACTCTCTGCTGCACTCCTTTGTCCCACGGCAATAAGAAAACCCAGAATTATCTCTTATTCACGAAGCTGAAAAGACTCCATTACCATCTGTCTCATGGAGGTCGTAACTTACGCTTACGTCATACACAAACAAAGTCTAAATAAGATGGACATAAGACGCAGATCTGATGAGATCCGCCGTTGCTTATTGTCTGGCTCCCAGAAAAAAAGAAATGATGAAGTCTCTCTGTCTGATATGATTATTTACCTTTGGAAGGTTCTGAAGTTCCTTCATCCATCATGATGAATTGATTTCAGTGTTATATGTGGACTCCTTCCGTGGCATGGCGGTAAGCGTTCCTGCCCGTGACACATTCACGGGCCCTGCCCAGGGTCGAGTGCATAGGTTCGAATCCTGGTTACGGCAGTCGGTTCACAGTCAACCCAGCTGTTCATACTCCCCTAAGATATATCATTAATGGGATAGCCATGATTTGGGCTTCAATTGCCAGTGCCGTCTCAGCTAACATAATAAGAATGAGGGAATAATATATATATATAATCCAGGAAGAACGGGATTCGATTTCTATATGTTTGCTTGCACAAATATAGAGAAAAACAAAATGATGTGGGATTCGGTAGCGCATTAACATTTCAATAAATCAAAGTGAATTCTAATTAGGTATTCCACTCATTATTCACTTTCCTGAATGAGGAAGAAAGCCGATATAAGTATTATGCATTTTACCGCAAAATCCACTTATCCACACAAAAACCTGGGATTTATATGATTAATACATTTTTCGTGGTAGATTTAATTGACAAGGTAAATGGTATATTATGCCAGGCTGTTTCACTGCGCTATTGCATTTAATTTTTTTTTCACTTTTCATGATTATTATCATTATCATTATTATCATTATCATTATCATTATTATCATGGATATCATTATCATTATTATTATTATTATTATTATTATTATTATTATTATTATTATTATTAATATTATTATTATTATTATTATTATTATTATCATTATTATTATTATCATTATCATTATTATCATTATTACTATTATTATTATCATTATCATTTATATTATCATTACTATTATTATCATTACTATTATCATTATTATTATTATTATAATCATTATCATCATGATTATCATTATAGTTATTATTATCATTATAGCATTATCATTATTATTATTATTATCAGTGATAGTAGTAGTAGTAAAAGTAGTAGCAGTAGAGGTAGTAGTAGCATAATTATTATCATTATAATTTTCATCATCATTATCATTACTGGCAATGTGCTTTTCACCCAAACACATTTAAAGAAAAAAAGCAAAAGGAAAATATATATTTCTTGTATGACTATATTTCTGGCAAGCTTATGTCCACGGCTTTTACATGCATGTCATGTGGGCAAGATGCATGTTTGTCATGTGTGGTGAAGCTTTCTTATGTCTTACCAGGGGCAAGTCACCTTGTCCTTTGCTCTCCAGCTGATTAAGGAAGCTGTTTTTACCTGCCGCTCGTTTATTTGTTGTTACTCCGTAATGCTGGCTGCTTCCCTGAGATAATTGTGACGTGAAAAGGTAGAGAATGTATTGCATACAAAGGCATGTCTGTAAAATTTAGAATCACACACACACAGACACACACACACACACACACACACACTAGATCTTACAGTCATCTAGATTTATTAGTTTTCTATTCTGGTCATAACCCTATCAACATCCAAGGTTGTTAAGTTGTTAAGGCCCGTCAACGTAAGCTACATCCACAACCAGAAGATCTTGTACACCTTCTTCAGGTGTTATGGATAATTATAACACCACACACACACACTCACTATACATGTGACCCATGTAATCACCATAGATGTATTCTTATATATCAATTGAGAACAGGAAATTGAATATACACTTGCAAACATTTTAATATATATGTAAATATCTAACGCTACCCTACCTTGCAGTGAAATGATAATCCAAAGTTATATCTGTATTGTAGTATAACTTAGTTATAGAGATCTTTATGATCGTTGGCGATTTTTTCAGTAAAGGAAGAGCTAATCCCACGTAAAAATTCATTTCGGGATATATCAGAAAGCACATGTGGTATATAAGGGCCACATATATGGTGAGAATATATGTGGTTATAGGATTATCTTAAGAGCCTAAGAACGTGTTGAAATTTTTTCAGTTAACTTTGGCGACCTTAGAGTTAAGTTACAGTGAGAGATCAGAAGCCTTAGACTTGTCCACCGTTGAAGAGAGAAGAGTTAGGGATTTAGAGGTGATTCGATTATAACCTATACGTTTTGAAGCATATACGTGTTGAGGAAGAACAGGCCAGCACGAGTGTAAAACTCTCTTCCCATAACACACAAAATGCAGTCCCAAATAGTAAGCACACACACACACACACACACACACACACACACACACACACACACACACACACACACACACACACACACACACACACAAAATCCCACCGAACATACTCACAAACCTGAACGTAATATAGCCACACACTCATACCCAAATGGCAGAAGTCGCATGTGAGGACCCGACTCAGAAGAAAAAAAAAAAAAAAATGGGTTTTCAAATTTTAATCTTCCTCCTATGCAAACCTCCTTTGTATATTGACCCATCTCAGTTCTGCGCAACGGGGCTCTGTGCTGAGCACACACACACACACACACACACACACACACACACACACACACACACACACACACACACACACACACACACTCACTCACTCTGGCTCATTTGTAGCAAAGTCAGGCAGGAGGGAGTCGCACCGTGGGGCCCAAGCACCTCCAGCGGATGGCAGAAGGTGAGTGCTGGAAGTGTAGGAGAGGTTACAAGGCCCCTCTGATGAAGACCCACCACTCGGACGAAAGGAGAGGCGCGCTGAAGGAGGAGGAAGTCATGCAAGGGCGGGCGAGCGGAACAGCACGGCTTGCGCTAAACCTTCGCGTCATGCAAGGGTAAGCAAGTGTTAAACCTTGACGTCATGCAAGAACAGACAAGTGTTAAACCTATTGAAGACCTTAATGAAGTTAAACCTAATGAAGACCTTACTGAAGTTAAAACTAATGAAGACCTTACTGAAGTTAAATCTAATGAAGACCTTACTGAAGTTAAATCTAATGAAGACCTTACTGAAGTTAAATCTAATGAAGACCTTACTGAAGTTAAATCTAATGAAGACCTTACTGAAGTTAAATCTAATGAAAACCTTACTGAAGTTAGTCTTAAAGTATAAGTCAGGCAAGAGCAGACCAGTCATCCTAGAATGTTAAGCAACAGCATTCCAGCTAGAAAGAAGACGTCAAACAAGAGCAAACAAGCCTTTAAGAAGATGTCAAACCACAGCAAACAAGCCTTTAAGAAGATGTCAAACCACAGCAAACGAGCCTTTAAGAAGACGTCAAACGACAGCAAACAAGCCTTTAAGAAGACGTCAAACAACAGCAAACAAGCCTTTAAGAAGATGTCAAACAACAGCAAACAAGCCTTTAAGAAGATGTCAAACCACAGCAAACAAGCCTTTAAGAAGACGTCAAACAAGAGCAGAACAGCTGTAAAGATGTCAAACAAGAGGAGTCCAGGACCTCACCACATCACATGAGAGTACACTGATTATGATCTTTATGAGGCGAGCAAAGTACAGTTAATGAATTCATTTACATATCATTAATATTAATTACATGCAATTTTCCAGGAAAAGCCATAACTACCAGGTTCCCAAGCCTGCATAAATCAAAGAAGAGTTATATTCAAATTAATCATGACACAATATCATAAAAGAACGTGTTCGTGGGAACAGGAATTCAATAGCAATTAATATCTGTCAGTTATGCAATTCATGGCTCAATTTCCAAAGCACAAAGACACAAGGAGCGTCAGCCAGGGAGGGAGGGAGGAAGCGTCAGCCAAGGAGGGAGGGAGAAAGCGTCAGCCAAGGAGGGAGGGAGGGAGCGTCAGCCAGGGAGGGAGTGAGGGAGGGAGGAAGCGTCAGCCAAGGAGGGAGGGAGAAAGCGTCAGCCAAGGAGGGAGGGAGGGAGCGTCAGCCAGGGAGGGAGTGAGGGAGGGAGGAAGCGTCAGCCAAGGAGGGAGTGAGGGAGCGTCAGCCAGGGAGGGAGTTAGGGAGGGAGGAAGCGTCAGCCAAGGAGGGAGGGAGGGAGCGTCAGCCAGGGATGGAGTGAGGGAGGGAGGAAGCGTCAGCCAAGGAGGGAGGGAGGGAGCGTCAGCCAGGGAGGGAGTGAGGGAGGGAGGGAATCTTGGGATCAACTGTTCCCTCTCATGGGTCATATTGCTTGACCCCTTCACGTTGGGATGATGTAAATTGTTCCTCCCTGGCCACTTCTCTCGGTCGAGACTCCAACACCGAATGATCCTCTCTCTCTCTCTCTCTCTCTCTCTCTCTCTCTCTCTCTCTCTCTCTCTCTCTCTCTCTCTCTCTCTCTCTCTCTCTCTCTCTCTCTCTCTCTCTCTCTCTCTCTCTCTCTCTCTCTCTCTCTCTCTCTCTCTAATGCAGACGTATCTGGGCCTGATTTATCCTGGGCTTCAGCAGGGGACAAGACAAAAGAGGAGGATTATGGAAGGTAAACGTAAGGAAGGTTTCAGAAGGCAAACTCATAGACAGAGATAATGATACATGTGAAATGTAAATGTTGGTTAGATGAATAGATAGAGATAAGTATGTGTGTGTACATGTGTGTACTTACTTGCTTATCAATCTCTCTTCTGATGAAGCAAGTTGAGAGAGAGAGAGAGAGAGAGAGAGAGAGAGAGAGAGAGAGAGAGAGAGAGAGAGAGAGAGAGAGAGAGAGAGAGAGAGAGAGAGAGAGAGAGAGAGAGAGAAAGAGAGAGAGAGAGAGAGACAGAATGACAGACAGACAAAAACACAGACAGACAAACAAACAGAGCTAAAGAGATGGCCTTGAGTAGGGTCTCCAGTGCTCGTGGCGTCTCAGCTAACACTGAAAAAAAAAGAAAAGGAAAATTGTTCTTTCGTTTTGCTGTAGGCTGAATGTTCTCCTACCTAAGGATGTTGCCTCGCGTCTGGGCCAAAGCCAGTGCTTCCGTGGGCAATACTTGGCTCACTCTGTAGGTTCACTTTATCTTTACATAATCCTCATGCATACCTAAAAACTTGAACTCCTTCCTGTGACTCTCACTGGCTAAGCCTTCCCAGCTGCTATGGTGACAATCTTTTTCCTTTGTCTACGAAATGATATTTGTAATTCTCTTTTAGGTAACATGGCCTTCGATTCATCATGCCTCCAATTGCGCCTGGTAGAACCCACTTGAAGCTCCATTTCTCTTAAAAACACCCATTTTCTCTCTTCCATGTCTTGCTGAATTGTGATACCTACAAAAACGATGTCTCCCTTGCCTCTTGATGGAGTGGAACTCAGACGTGTCAACTACCGGGCCCCACTAATGTTCAACTGGCTACCCTTCAAGTCAGCAAACCCATTAATGGCACAATCTTCTACCGTAGAATACAGTTGCTGTCCTAGATTTATAGTAAGACGGATACAAATGGTTTTCTTTCATCACTTTATCTCGCGAATGACCTGACCATCTCGTAGTGGGAAACTGTTGAGTATAAAACTCTTGCAAATTATATCTTGTTACAAAAATATTTTCTTTTTTTCTGTTAACTTCCTCCCCCGTCAGAGACAGCGCCTCCTCTATCTCATTCTTTTGCCACAGACAAACTTTCTGAAAACTTTTTTTTTTAAACTTCTTTACGTAAGGGTCAACTCTTACAACTTTTACACTTCCAGACATATAAAAAACGTGTCTGAGTTCTCGACCACCAAGACACTGGCCTCGTCTACATAGCAGACATTTATATATATATATATATATATTTTTTTTTTTCATACTATTCGCCATTTCCCGCGATAGCGAGGTAGCGTTAAGAACAGAGGACTGGGCCTTTGAGGGAATATCCTCATCTGGCCCTCTTCTTTGTTCCTTCTTTTGGAAAATTAAAAAAAAAAAAACGAGAGGGGAGGATTTCCAGCCCCCCGCTCCCTTCCCTTTTAGTCGCCTTCTACGACACGCAGGGAATACGTGGGAAGTATTCTTTCTCCCCTATCCCCAGGGAAAAAATATATATATATTTTTTTATTTATTATACTTTGTCGCTGTCCCCCACGTTAGCGAGGCAGCGCTATATATATATATATATATATATATATATATATATATATATATATATATATATATATATATATATATGCGTGTGTGTGTGTGTGTGTGTGTGTGTGTATTGACGAAAAACTTTTATAGATATTGAATAAAACAAAATTGGTTCTTGAAAATAGTATTGGAACGATTCTAGAGCCTTTGATGAGACGAGATGAAATTCCATGTTATTGCTTCATCAAATGGGAGGTTGTCATCTTTCGTAAGGTTCAAGTTAGTATATAAGTGCAATCTATGGTTAAAGGAAGAGTTCTTGGAAAGGTTCCTTGTGACGTATGGTGATAATAGGCACAGTGTTGATGGTAATAGTGATAGTGATAATGATATCTCGCATAAAGTGGTGTCCCCTTGTATACCACATTCCACCATTTCTTATCCCATGCAGGCTCCTCACCCTCCTTAACGTTTAGACTTCGTTGACTCAAAAGCCTCTTTCACACAATTACTCTATCTCCTCTTGGATCTCCTGCTCTCCATTGCTTGTTCCATTTCTGTAGTTTTAACTTGAGTCTGCTACCAGGATCGTATCGTCTGCAAACAGCAACTGACTCACCACCTCCCAGGACCCTATCCCCTTATCCTCAGCATGCTGTAGACCCTCCCTCTCTCTCCAAGATCAGTGCATTTACCCTCCTCGCCATTCTTTCCATAAACAGATTAAACAGCCAAGATGACATACGATACACTTCCGCAAACCTACCATCACTGGAACTCACTCACCATCCTCTCTTCCTACTCGCACACATGGCTCCCTCTCCCGATAAAAACGCCTCGCTGCATCTAAGGAGCTTTTCTCCCACACCAGATATTCTTAGCACCGTTCATATGGCGTCTGTCTTAGCTTTGTCATATGCTTTCTGCAGATCCATAAATTCCTCAAGCAAATCTCTCTCTTTCTCTAGGTATTTGTCACACAAATTTTCCAGCGCAAACACTTGGTGCCTGCACCCTCTACCACACCTCCTTAATCTGACGATCTCTTCTTGAAATTACTTCACAGAATGTTTGTCAATATCTTCATCACCTTCCATAGCCAGTGGTCTCAGTAATGCAGACGAGTAGGTGGTGGAGTAAGTGGGGCTTAGGTGGTAAAGGCAGGTAGTGGTGTACGGATGAAGTGGTACAAGTGATGTAGGTGGAAATATCCATAAGAATGGAGGCGATAGTAGCAATGGCTATTAGAACTGTTCAAGTGGAGATAAAGTGTTTCACTCAGTGTCAGTAGTGGTTCGAGTGGTAAGAGCTTTATACATGGCTGTCTCAGTGGTATAAGTGATACAGAGGTGGTGGTTGTTCCAAACACACACAAAAAGCACCACAATGGTACGTGGAGTTAGCAGAAGTTCGTGTCGCAGACGCCACAAGCCGACTTAGCCTCGAAATCAGGTTTTAGCAGTAAATAAACCAGACTCCTTAACACTCAGTCACCCAGTGTATAAAAATCCTCGTCACTGAGAAATTCTTACATTTCATCCATCGTTTTTCACTGCATTAAAAAGAAAGATATTCTTCCATCAATAAAGAAAACGAAGGGTAACTAGTTCAGTTTTGCATCGCCTTTCTAATCCATTCTGTAGCATGACTGATGCTGGTTGTACACAGTGTCAATCAGAAACCTCATGAAACACAGTGTTAGAACAAAATTTCAGCTCTGGGGTTTTTGTGTGAATGACATGTGGTTTCTACTGTGTTCTCAAACAGCAAAATCTTTCGTAAATGTTAATCCTCAGAATGGATTAAAGACTGATGGTTTTCCAGTATATATGAAAACGTTTTCCAGTATATATGAAAACGTTTTCCAGTATATATGAAAACGTAAGTAAAAGAAAAGAAAAAAACAGAAGATCGTAAGCAACCACATGTGTGTGTGTGTGTGTGTGTGTGTGTGTGTGTGTGTGTGTGTGTGTGTGTGTGTGTGTGTGTGTGTGTATGTGTGTTTGTGTGTCTGAAGATAGATAGATAGATAGAAAGAAGACAGATACAGAGGCAGATATGCAAGTAGATAGCTAAAAGATTAACAGCTATGTGAATAGATTAACAACAAGCTATGTAGCGAAATACATAGATCGTTACACACATAGACAGATAGACAATATAAGTCAAGGGAAAAGCCTTGTGATCCTGGAGGTAATACTATGATCCCTCTCCATGTTATATATTTCTAATATGAAGTCATTTCACAGCGGTCGTCTGTACCGTGAATCATATAAACCAGTGTGGAGACAGAAATGTAATATCACAAGCAAAAATAGACAACGCTGTTACCATCTATCAAGAACATATATCTGGCTTATCAATTCCTAGAACTAGAGTGTATATGATTTAGAAAAGTCATCCTTTTTATTTAGAAATTCAGGAATATTGTGATCAAGAAGGACTTCCACGTATCCATGTTACAAGACAGTAAAGATATTTTCCACGTCCCCTTCCTTGTGATCCAGGTATGTTCCCCATGAGATGTACTCGACAATTACAGTCTTCCAATGCATCACTACAGTTGTTCTTACAAGACAGACCATGGAAGGTCTTACAGAGAGAGAGATTCGACGATCTTCCAAGTCACTATTATCTCAGGATTTAAAATCCTCAAGTTACGAACCGCTTTGGCGAAGACTAAAAGAATTCCAGAAGCTATTCCGACGACTACATTAACAAGACGACGTTGCATTGTGTCTTGAGAGGCTATCCTTCCAGGAATGAAATCTCGAAACTGGATCGTAAAAGGAAAAACGGATTGAGCTTCCCCTCCTTCGGCTGAGGGAAAGGCCCAGTATGACTTACTACCACAACGAGATGTGATCAAAAACTGTCATTCATCAGTAAGTACAAGTCCTTTTAGTTGAAAGTGAGGAGGCAGTGTGGTAGAAGATAGCTGGGGTTCCCTTCCCCGCCGAATTCTGAATTCTTTTACAAGGTATGTTTCAGAATGTACACAATCCTGAAGAGCTCTAAGAGCCTCTCGAAGTCTCCTTAAGCAAAGCTGTTTTGCCATTATACTGTCTGGAAGATGTAGATCGCAACGCAAGGAAGGACAGTCCTCCTGCATCCTTCGGCAGTTTGGAGGATCTTCTCCTCCTCTGGAACGGCTCATTTGACCCGAGCGAAGTCAAGTTTCATTATGTTACAAAGTACTTCTGGGAATCTGCGCAGAGAAGCTTTGAATTGAGGATTCCGTTCTGGAAGTTGGGATAAAAGGAATTCAAACAGCAACAGATTACTGGATCCTTTCTTTGGAAAATCCCTCCCCTCCCTCCGTCTCTCTCTCTCTCTCTCTCTCTCTCTCTCTCTCTCTCTCTCTCTCTCTCTCTCTCTCTCTCTCTCTCTCTCTCTCTCTCTCTGGCGTACTCTGTGTGTGGCTTATTCTATTTGACTGTCAAAAAGAATTGCCACTATCGCTGCTATCTCTCTCAGAGAGACTAGAGAGATCACAGCATCACGAATCTCTCAATGAGTATATTGAAGACGTCATTTAAAGGCCTTCTTCTACTTAAAAGGTTTTATAAACCATTAAAAAGTGTGGCAATCTATGATCTGCCACGATGAGCCTTTTCTATGAGTCTTGCACCTACAATATTGCATCCATGAGAATCCTGCAGTGTTTGCTTGAACACTTAAGATGATATTACATTTTTCTAGGAATGTGTCTCATATGTTAATCGATCAGAAAAAAGAAAATAAAGATTTTTCATAAAGAGAAAACATTGTGTATAGTTTTTCCTAAGAATTTGCCTAGAACGTCAATCCAACAGAAATATCAAAACCTTCATAACATGTAGGAAAACATATTGTGTTCAGTAGAACAAATAGACATTTTAAGGAAGAACATTAAGCTGCTTTGCTAAGAGTGTTTCCCATGAAATATTTGTCAGTTCCAGCTATGTTTTAGTGGCCCGATAAATCAATCTGCATTCTGAAAACGCAAGGCGTTTGATATTCAAAATTATATCTATGTTGGGAGGGAAGTATGTACAGTGTGCACAGCGATATTCACTTACTCTCCCACAGCCAAATGGAAGGGATAAATGCATAATGCATTTAGCGTTGTCGGTCACGAGAGAGCGAAATGTGCTCCTTACGCTACGTAATCTCCTTTATATGTGTGTGTGTGTGTGTGTATGTGTGTGTGTGTGTGTGTGTGTGTGTCCATGAAAGTATGAGAACATATATGATCACATTTTCTTCGTCTTGTCGACTAAATTTCCTGTGAAGATGATCATACTCTGGTGCGTTTAAATTCCCTTCCCGCTCAAAATATCATCTCAGGCAAATATCATGTTTACGTATCATAATGTGTCACTTTCATAAAGCAAATGATACAATAATTAAAAACGCTTTTCTTCAATCAAATGATGCTGTGGAGGAAATCTATTTCTATCTCTAAATATGTTTATTTCTATATCCATAGATCTGGTACAGTTCTAAGTCATGGTATCTCATTACTAAACTATTTTTTTGCTGGAGGACCTCAAGATTTGACCATCACACACAGGTAATATGTGCTCTGAAAATATGGCTCACAATGATTTCGATAAACCACATATTTCCAGACAGTATGAAGCCTATGGATATTCTCTCCAGCTAAGCCTAAAGCCCAAATTACATTTTGGAATGGACACTCGACCATGGAGAATGCCAATCAAGTATTAGAACTCTTTAGAAAAGAAATATCTGGCAACCCTGGGGGTCATTTTTCAGCGCTGAACTTCAGTTGTGGGTACATCACTGCGAATGTTTGGGACTTCCCATTTTCTTCGAAATGTTTCGACGCCTCGAAAACTATACGAATCTTCCTTAAAGGATTACTTGTGACTGTTTTCAAACCCAAGACTAACATCATTTTCACCTTTTAGTTACATGAAAGTTTATAGGCATTACTCTGAACCATCTGTAATCCTGTATATATTCTTGCCTCACTAATCTATATATTTCTGATATATTCCACATCACAAACAGCCTCGAAACGATCCAATGGTCTGTTGCTATTAGAATTCACCTTGTATATATTTGTGTTATTTATACAAAAGCTGCAAATGGATTGAAAGTAGCGAGGGAGAGGAGAGTCATGTCAAATCCATTGCATTAGGATCAGGTATCCCCTTGGCGAGTCGTCTTGAGATCCGATTCTCTTCAACCGAAACAAAAGACTCTTGCTTTCACACTTTAAGGATTCAGATCCTCTCTGAGTTGGGTTTTGATATCATAGGTTCCTTGATGTTTGTTTCAAACGGTGATCCGTCGACTTAAATAATGGTAAAGATATAGCTTGCTACATGGACCATTTTCACTAAGTTTAATTCCATTATATGATTCCTTTTTCTTTTTGCTTTTTCTTGCAAGAGAGTTTGGGTGGTTAGAAGTCTATATGAAAACCTTATAAATGATTAGAAAAAAATAGACAAGACAAACGAGAAATTATTTCGTATCTCTTTAATGTTAATGCAGCAGTATTTATTTTTTTTCGTCTGAAAGCATCACTGTGTGACCAATCGTCTCTTACAATCCTATATTGTGACTGGTCCTTCCCTGCCAATCGTCTCCTGTGATTGGTCGTCCCCCGGCCAATCATATCGAAATGCCTGGCATTCGCAGCCAATCAGATTGTGTGAGTGGCTGTCAGGACCTATTAAAAGCCACTGTAAATGACGTGGGGGGGGTTACACACACACACACACACAAACATCTAGACCAAACCTAACTACATTGTCACAACGTTGATTCTACGAGAGAATTTTAACTCCAAATATAACGGGACCAATAATCAGTATGGTAATTTTAGTGCATCCAGATTGAGAAATTATATTACTTGTTAATGATGTTCCTGTTTTACCTGTGCCACAGTCTATGTTCATTTATGTATAAATGTTCTTGGATTCTTACACCTCTGGGGGGAAGGGGTGGGTCTTGTCTAGCTTTTTATAGCTATCAAATTCATGTTTATTGTTAACCTATTGATAATGCAGTTACGCGCTTATGAATAGTGTCATTATTGGAAAATGGCGAGTTTTGAATGTCTATGGTATTGCAACAAATGCCAAATTACGGTACATAACAGATCACTGACCAGGTGTTTCTCACCAGGTGTTTCTCACTCATGTGTAGAACAAACATATGTAGATGGAGTGGAGCCACATATGTAGTGAGAGTGTATGTGGCCTTAGAATTATTCTCAAATACCTACAAAATGTCTTAAAGATTGGTGAATGTTGACTACCTTAATGACTCTGGCAGCTTAACCAAACTGCCAAGCGACCAAATTGCTGGAGAGACCATAACATCTGTGTTCATGTCTCCCCTGACAGATGTGACGACGTGTTTCTATATGTTCCAATTCCATCTGCGATAAAAACTTATTCTTTGAATAATGGATTCAACATCTGTGTATATACTATTGGCCATGAAGTTAACTAGATATTGAACGATTTACATACCTTCTATATACACTAACGTAACCGATGTAGATGGATTAGAATTGAATATCAATAGAAATCTGTAGAGTGACTTCATGTTTACACCCTGTCCTTAATTCTCCCGAGCACCATTGCCAACGCGGTCTTACACCGTTCGTGTTGTCTGCGATCGAAGCCGCAACTCCACCTCTCTCTCTCTCTCTCTCTCTCTCTCTCTCTCTCTCTCTCTCTCTCTCTCTCTCTCTCTCTCTCTCTCTCATCACACGGTGGGTCAGTTTCTGCCCCTTCGCTTCGCCATTACACCCTTGATCAATGAAATTACGTGACCCCCCCCCCCCAACCACCTAGTCCAACATTACGAACTCACACGCCTGTGTCTGATCCGTTTCGACATGTGTATATACATGACACGGTCGAAACCAAATTGCAATCGGTGGTGTATTGAAAACCCTCTTTTGGCCCATTTCTCACTGCAGACAATGCCTTATATCGGAATTCCCTCTGTGAGCGTTCGTGCCTCGACAAATGACCCGTGGGCCAACAAAAGCGCAGGGCAGAGGCATGTATCTCACTCCATCATAACACGGTAGGTGTGTGTAGGTGTGTGTAGGTGTGTGTGTGTGTGTGCGTGTGTGTGTGTGTGTGTGTTCCGGTTCCTTATGTGAAGCAGAGCTTTCTCTCTCAGTAATGGAGAGGAGATAACAATGGTTGTCAATGTCTCCTGTGTGTGTATTTAGTGCTTCATCTTCTTCTTCTTCATCTTCATCTTCTTTTTACCCCGGTGTTGTTTAATTTGCGAGAGAGAGAGAGAGAGAGAGAGAGAGAGAGAGAGAGAGAGAGAGAGAGAGAGAGAGAGAGAGAGAGAGAGAGAGCCAGCCAGACAGACAGACAGACAGAGAGGATAGCTATTACTTGCTCTAGCTTACAACCATCAGGTTAAGTGCTTGGCTGGAACCCACGAGCAGATCACTTCGATTGTTATCGAAGCTTCTCAAAAAAGAAAAAAAAAATCGGTGTTTTTCAACTTCCCGGATTCTTTTTTTTTTCTTTTTCTTTTTTAAATCCATCCACCAGAGGCGGGTGGCCTCGACCAGATAGGCACCTGCATAATTGGATCGGTGTCGATGGGCGGGAAAAATCTTGAAATGTCAGAATTGTAAATTGGGAAACTGACTTTTTTGCAAATCTCATACTGACAACCCAGACAGATAAGAAAAAAATATATAAGAAAAAAATATATAAAAAAAAAGATGCAATAGACACCATGGTTTTTAATCGCTTTGTAGAATATGTAGTCAAACTCAAACCGTCGATCATTCTATATGTAACAGGATAGGATAATCTAAAGGCATTATAAACTGGAATAGATTAAGGGAAATGATCAAAGAAATGTTGAATTTCATTGATGGTGGAGTATAATTCTCAAAGATTGTGAGCTGTCAGGATGCAAGTGGAATATATATTGCGTAGACGTCAACTCGAGGTGTTATTATTCATCATTTTTATCATCATTATCATCATTATTATGATTGTCATAGTTTATCAACATTGATATAGTTATTTTTTTCTCTTCTTCTTCTTCTTCTTTTCTTCTTCTTCTTCTTCTTCTTCTGCTTCTTTCTTCTTCTTCTTCTTCTTCTTCTGCTTCTTCTTCCTCTTCTTCTCTGCTTCTTCTTCTTCTTCTTCTGCTTCTTCTTCTCCTTCGTCTCTTCTTCTTCTTCTTCTGGTTCTTCTTCTTCTTCTGCTTCTTCTTCTCCTTCTTCTTCTCTGCTTCTTCTTCTTCTTCTTCTCCTTCTTCTTCTTCTTGTCAATACTAACCTCTTATAAGCGTTGTATCCCAAGCGTCTTCATATGATGCTCTTCTCTTCTCCATCCTTTTACTCCTTCTCCAGACCTTATATAAACTCCACATTGTTCATATCCTCATTCCTGCCATATTTCCTGGTATCTTCCAAGCACTACACTATGTAAGACGATCAAATGTCAATCATTTTTCTTCCTGGCTCAGTTTCCCTTTACCCATCTCTTATTCATGTTGATTCCTAAACGAGGAAGGGTCATGTCTCATAATTCCATGGGTCAGTGCGCATGAAAATATAGTATACTAGATTGGAATTGAATGTCTAAGTCCAGGGAATTATTTATGCGTCACCCGGTTGGTGGTAACACTTCGATTCTTCACAGCTGTTTCATCTAGGTTACCAATTCTGCCTCACTCGGTAAGATGTCGGATCTATTCGTCTAAAATGCCTCTCGATATCTCCTTTCTCCTCTGATCATCTGTTCGTTGTTATGACCTCAGCTAATTCCCCGACCTCTAATTAGTATACCCCTCTCTTCAGTATAGAAATTGTGATGACCCAGAGCTAATAAGCTTAAATTCTCCCACGCACCTCTTCCAAGTACTATAGATAGATAGATAGATGATAGATAGATAGATGTATGCTAGATAGATGGATAGATAGATAGATAGATAGATGTATGATAGATAGATGGATAGATAGATAGATAGATAGATCTATGATAGATAGATGGATAGATAGATAGATAGACAGATATGGACTTAGACAGATACAGATTCACGTCGCTTGTCAAGTCCACCAACAGAGAGAGAGAGAGAGAGAGAGAGAGAGAGAGAGAGAGAGAGAGAGAGAGAGAGAGAGAGAGAGGAAGACTGTGGTCTAGGACGATCGTATAGATGATGGTGACCATTTAGAGAACTGGCTTGGCCATTGTGATCATCTCAACTTCCCTACGACATAGCACTTTGAAAGAGGCAGGACTCGAACTCCCTTGAAGACAGGAGGTCTTGTTCCTCTGGTCTTCCTGCCTCTCTGTCTCCTCATTATTTCGAGGACGTTGCCTTGGCTGAGGTTTGATTAGACTCGATGTGGACATTTTTTTTCTTCTTCCGTAGTGAGAAAATGAAAATCAAACAACTGTGTGAAGATGTTAGCTTCTGCGTCTTATTAAACCACTGGTGAGGATGTAGTTATTTTTTTGTGTATAATAAATTGATAAAAATAGATGAACTTTCCCACCCCCCCTACCCCTCACCCCACTTCACATTAATGTGTTTATCTTCCATTTATCGTTCCGTCTGATAATAACGCAGGCCTAATGTGAATTAGGTTTACAAATAAATGGATGTAGGAAATAATCCCGTAACGTAAAAAATGAGCAATGATATTTTGTATGTAGAATAAATGTTTTGTTATCTTTTATGAGGGAAAAAAAAAAATTGATGAGAATGAATCCTGTTTTAAACTATGGAGAATTTATGTTGGGACGTCTTTGACCTGCTTCCTGTAGGAAGGAAGGAAGGAAGGAAGGAAGGAAGGAAGGAAGGACAGGCAGTCAGTTCCTAACCATTCTTTACACTGGTGTAAGCTCGACCCGGCCTTGTAATCTAATTTTGCTAATGGACCGAACAAATTTCCTAATGCAATTTTGAATTTTGGGACGAGACTGTGACGTGAATGGAACCGGTTTTGTACCATCCAGACCAAATCCACGACCTCAGAGCCAAACAGGGAGGGAGGGACAC
Organism: Panulirus ornatus; assembly: GCF_036320965.1. Taxonomy (NCBI): domain Eukaryota; kingdom Metazoa; phylum Arthropoda; class Malacostraca; order Decapoda; family Palinuridae; genus Panulirus; species Panulirus ornatus. Next base: position 8,106,380 of record NC_092275.1, on the reverse strand, counting down.
ATAAACCAACTGGTGGTGGTTACCATCAGTAAAACATAACCAAGTGTGGGATTTCAAGGTACGTCGTCGGCATCAAACGCTAACCCAGCGGCTCAGAGTGTGGTCCACTTGCCCCTCGCTTTACTAATGACGTTTGTAGATGCTAGAGGCATTGTACTATACAGGTCAACCTATTGGGTTCGCTACGACCGACGTATTTAGAGTTGAGGTTGAGTCGACCAGGGAAGAGAACTCTAACGTGTTATGTCTATATATCTATCTATCTTTGTATGGAGTTATCTATCAATCTATCTGTCTATATAACTATCTACCTATCTCTCTATCTATCTATCTATCTATAATGGAAAGGTAGGTCATATCTCTGGGGAGAAGAAGAAGGAGGCAGGCTGGTCGCTTGGTGATTCTTGCAGGCAGGTTGGGGTACAGATGAACGAGGATGGACGGGGGTCAGCTGACAGACCCAGACGAAAGAGACAGGATGAAGAGAGAGGAGGTATGTCTAAGGAAAAGGAAATAAAGCTACGAAAATTCCATTGAAAATGAAGAGGAAGTTATATCCTGAGTGGAAAAAGGACATCAAATATGTCGTATAATTGAATTAAGGGAATATTATAACTATCAGCACACTCAACCAATCGTAGAATAAACTCTAGACTTCAATTAGAGAACAGTGACCCAGAATGGAAAGTTCATTCTTGAGGAATGAACAGGAGGGCATCAACGGGTATGATAGAGAGTCTAACACCCTTAAAGTTTTATATAGATTGTGCAGAATCCTATTATCTTGGATCGTAGATGCTATTCTGAGTGACAGACCACACATTTGCCTGTAGGTATGTACAGGTCAGACGTCCTGGGAGTTTGTGAAGAGCGTGGTGGAGACGGACCATGCCAGGAAATTACCGGTATGGTGAGTGATGGGAAAATAATGAGAGGTTACGTGATCAGCGAGTAATCCATCTGTGGCAGGTGGTATTGACCTTGCCGTTGTCAGGTAGGCTGAGGATATCAAACATAACGGCCAAGCTGTGGATAGACTAGGGATATGAGAGTCCTCCGTAGGATATTAAGTGAGAGAATTGATGAAGGAAGGATTGAACTCAGCGAGGCTAATCGGACTCAACGACCCGGATGGCCATCGCGTTCAGCCAAGGTGTTTGTTTAACACATTCTGATCCTGACTGAACTGAGACCTCCTCACTGTGCGTGCCTCAGACAGCTGGTGGCGACGGGGAGCACAGAGAGAGGCGAATGTCGGTCAAGTGTAGATCGCAGGAGACTAAGACATGGTGTGAGGGCGGGCAAGCTGTGGGAAGACAAGAACAGGAAGAGAAAAGGTGGAGAAGAGGGTATGTAGGAAGCTGTAAGCCGAGGAGGAGGAGGAGGAGGAGGAGGATTGAGAGAGGATATGAAGAGGGTAAGGAGAGGCCGAAGACCAGATGAGTGGAGGCCAAGAATGGATGGAAGAAGAGCCACACAGATGGGAGGCCAAAGACAAGAAACCAACAGAAGGGACAGCTAAAGACAAGGAGGAGAAGTGCCAGTCAGAATGATTCGACAGCAACCCAAGACAACGTAAGAATAAATACATATAGTTTTCAATACTCTTATGCATCTCAAATACGATCATATCATCCTAATTTTCCTCTTTGTTTCAAAGCGTATGTAAAACAATAAGAGCCAAAATTCAGCAAAGTGTTATTGGTCAGTGAGACTTGATAGCAACTCTAAGCGTATATCATAGTAAAGATAAAGCTACCATTTGGTGAGTCTTATATGGCCTTATATGAAAGGGAAAACACATCACAGTATAATCTCACAGAGGAAGATGTCTAAAGACGGGGATCTTTTGTCTCTACCTAAGTCTAGCTTGAGAGCATATCCTTAACTGTGAGTCCTCCAGCAGATGGCAGGGCAGGATTTCTTGACTCAGCGGGGAAAAGAAAAAAAATATACTGCTTCTCATTGTCATGAAAGTTCTGTTTCCATTTCTGCTTTTCGCTAAGAAGAGCAGACATATTTAGCGATTTAAGATAAGACACAGTTACTGAGAGGGTGACTTCATTATCCTTTGATGCCCCGTGAAGGAACTGACGAGTTTAATGATATTTTCTAATTATGCTGACTTAACCAGAGAAGAAAGTGTCCTGGAAAATTTTCGTATTATCCCTTTGAGAGGAAGGTCTCTTCCATTTGGCCAACCCACTTCTTGGAAAATGAGAATACATTGCTCTCTCAGGCTTCTAAATTTTACAAAAAAAAGAGTTATGATGAGAAATTTGTTATGTGAAGTACATATATTTCACGGAGGAAAACCAGGGAAATATTATATGTATATATATATATATATATATATATATATATATATATATATATTTTTTTTTTTTTTTCATACATATTCGCCATTTCCCGCGTTAGCGAGGTCGCGTTAAGTGCAGAGGACTGAGCCTTAGAGGAAATATCCTCACTTAGCCCCCTTCTGTGTGCCTGTGTGTGTGTGTGTGTGTGTGTGTGTGTGTGTGTGTGTGTGTGTGTGTGTGTGTGTGTGTGTGTGAGTGTGTGTGTGTGTATGTGTGTGTGTGTGTGTGTGTGTGTGTTATAAAGATTCATGGGTGATTCTTGTAGCCACGACTTACGAATCTTGTATGTCAAGAATCATGGTGCTTGACCCCGTTCCTTGATGACCAGCTGAGGTTTGCAGAGTCGCATGAAACACAAGACAGAAGCAAAAAAAAACATTCTCGGTTTTCTTTCCCAACTTCATCCATTTTCTTTATATTAGTCTTATTGATTTCTTCTCTGTCAGCATCACTGAGTGAAGCCTGACTGATGAAGTATATCCTTAGCTCACACGTTCGAACCCCAGCAATACTAAAAAGATACTTTTGGTCCCCATTTTTCACAACCCCATTTTTTATATATATTAGTCATTGATTTCCTTTCTGTAATTCACTGAGTGAAGCCTGACTGCTGAAGTATATTCTCAGCTCACACGTTCGAACCCCACCAATGACAGAAAGATGGTTTTGGCCCCCGTTGTTTGGTGGGATCCGCAAAAAAAAAGTGTGCAAATTTGCGTTAATCATATCAATTTTGGCACCATTATACATCCCTACATAAAATAACAAAGACAATTCAAGCTCTGGACAATTAACCTTTGATAACCAATTAATTGCGTCCATATAATCACCTGTAACTTTGACAGATCATTTTCTTTTTTTCAAGTATTGAGGTTGTCGTATTCATTGGCGTGTTATCGACACCACACCGAACTTTCTTGGAAGATCCTATCAGTAGAATTACATATATCACCGTACTTGATATTCCCAATAAAGATCACAATAGTAAATTGACGATTGATATAACGTGGCTCTTTTTTTTTTCTAACAAAAGTAGAATCAAAGGATCTTAACGTCTCGTTGAACATATTTTTCCATATCTATAGAATTTATTGCATTTATTGCATTTATCTTTTACTTGTGATAAAGATTTAGCAGCTTTTCGGTACCTATGTTCACTGAGGGTTATTTCAAGTGTTCTTGATCTGTTACCCATCAACTGGAGATTGTGAGACTGGTGAGTAAATATGAGAGTTAAGGGGGGTACTGTAGTGTCTTTAACTCCTGTCTTCGTGTAACTGGACATATATCTAATCTATGAGGGATGGTAGTTATCCAACGAACCATCTCGGCGAAAAAGATTGCTTTTATTTTTCTCGATGTAAGATGTTTTCGTACCTGTTTTGCATGACTGGAGGGAAGATGGTTATTATTGTCAAGTTATTGACTACAACATGAAGAAAAATTGAACACCTTCAGCAGGTGTTCAAGGTCATTCTGTGACCATATGTGCTTTCAGTGCATAGATGACCCTTGGAAAACTGCCTGGTCGTTCGAGACCTGTCTGGTCATACGAGACCTGCCTGGTCATACGAGACCTGCCTGGTCATATGAGACCTGTCTGGTCATAGGAGACCTGCCTGGTCATACGGGACCTGCCTGCTCATACGAAACCTGTCAGTTCATACGAAACCTGTCTGGTCATACGAGACCTGTCTGGTCATACGAGACCTGTCTGGTCATACGAGACCTGCCCGGTCATATGAAAGAATTACGAGCCGCTTCACTAATGCTTTTACATCACTGTCTTTTTCCTTAAGGCTCTTAGTCTGAGAAAGGTAACTAGGTATAGTGATTCTTTTTATGATTTCTCCTCACCTTGCACACAGCAAACTGACCTTGGATCATATCCTGTGGGGTTGTTGAGCACAGCTGCGTGCCCCGCCACTGTCCCCGTGTATACATTATAGAAACAAGTTGCGAAAGGCTTCATATTTTTCCATTCCCAAGGCCCATCCGTGGCTTCTCTAGGTTCCTAAAGAACATGAAATGTAATGTTGCGACAATTCGTTAGTTTTTATCTTTACATTTTGTTCATAGAAATTCCCTCACACCTCTGATTTACCTTCCCGACTTCTGGGGGCGACCAGGAAACCACAAGTGAAAAGCTTTAGCCATTTTTCGCCTGACCAACAGCTCCTTTGTCTCCTTTCACCAGCACACAGCTTTCCTCGCACGCTTGGTCGAACCCCAGTGCTGGAATTGGCGTGCTGGCTGGCTCCTGGACAACAAAGTCACCCTCTTCCTTCCTGAAACGCATTTCGTCCAGTCGGTGTGGCGAAGAAACGGCGCTCCAGTAGAATCCAAAGGAAGTAGACGCATGCTACAAACTGGAAAGACTTTTAGCTCTTTTTTTTGGGGGGGTTAGGACCCACCCACCCACCTACCCCTTCAGCCAGAGTTCTGCGCATTCTCATATTCTGGAATATCTGAAATCCTCTGGACACTTCAGTACAATGCAGAGGCGAGTTAGAATTCAGAGCATGAGGAGAGATACGAAGATGTGTATTGGTGTTTGAAGTTACCTTCAACTTTCTCCTTTGGGGCAGTCTTTTCCCTGAGATAAACCCTTACCTACATCGAGAAGAATATACATATATATATATATATATATATATATATATATATATATATATATATATATATATATATATATATATATATATATATATATATATATATATATATATATATATATATATATATATATATATATATATACACACACACAAACATACGCGTGAACATCCCCCTATCTTGTTACAGATGGGAGAGAGTATTGGAATCAATATCCACATCTGCACTGGCTTGAGACAGATGAGGACACATGGTATGGACACAGTGGAGGATATGTCAACACCATATCTTGCTACCAGGTCAACAGACCTGACTGATATGAATCAAGGGTATGGTATATCAGTTCTGTTATACCTACCAAAGAATAGATGAAGTGACATTATGTATAATACGATAAAAGAACATCTTCATATACAATAGAAGGCACGCCATCTTTATTCATAAAAGAATGATGGAACATCTTCACTTGCAGAAGGACATATCATCATTTTCATACAAAATTGGACGAAACAGCTTCTTCATTTACAAATTAACGAAACAGCATCAACATTTCCAACCCAAAAGGAAATGTTTCTACAGTTGAACGAAATAACATTTTACCTGGGATTGAAAAAACTTCCAGCACTTTCAACAAGAGGAAACCACATCTCCAGGTATGATGAAATAAAACCAACAACTTACGAAGAACAGCAGAATATTTGTTACAGATGAAATCGTTTTTAATAGTAGATGGAAATTATCAACTTATCCATCCCACAATGAAAGAGAAAATACGTCATAAAAGAGTAAGCTTTTGTCAATTGGTTGATACACAACACATCTGTATGACACTCTGAAACTGAATCTTTGCATACAATAGAATGAAACAGTGGCCATAAGACAGAATAAAACAGCGACCATGAAATAGAATAAAACAGCGACCATAAGACAGAATGAAACAGTGACCAAACAATAGAATGAAACAGCCACCATACAATAGAATGAAACAGTGACCATAAGACAGAATAAAACAGCGACCATAGAATAGAATGAAACAGCGACCATAAGGAAGAATGAAACAGTGACCAAGCAATAGAATGAAACAGCCACCATACAATAGAATGATACATTGACGATACAATGGAATGAAACAGCGACCATACAACAGAATGAAACAGTGACCAAACAATAGGATAAAACAGCGATCAAATCCTTAACCTTAAACAGCTTATGTCGACCACCATCTCCAACCCAATACTGTTAGAACGAGGTGCTGAGTCTAAAGACTAACCTCGAGGGGAGGATGAACAGACGGCTGAACTGTGGATTGACGATTCTGCCCAGGAGCAGATCCCATATGAAGCTGACCCGGTGTTGGCCCATGCATGTGGCGTAACCTGGTAATGCTAACCACTACACCACACTTACACTTACTCATCATATACTCGTAAGTCATTCACCATTTACTCATGTATTTGGACCATAAGGTCTTCATCACACGATAATCATATATTTATAAATTCGTTTTGCTAATCATACCCTAACTTTACCCATCCGTTACGCATCATTTACTCATCATCTTCTGCTTATATTCTCTATATTCACCCTTCTGTCACCCATTATCTAGGGTGACTCAACCATTCTCTAATCTATCACCTATCCCAACTACCACTCATAACTCAGAGTGGAACGTATCAACCATCATTTATCCATCATTTACGCTATAAAATTACCCACAATTTATTCATCATTAACCTATACTTATCCATCAACTGCAGGTACTTACTTCACCTCAAGTTCACACGACGGAACATTCATTTCCCCTTGAGTTATGGATCAATTCCTGGAAAATCTCTGACATTACTTCGACCCTGGCTCGCATACTTGGCGAATTTCTTCAGGGTTTCCAAGCGGAGCGAGATTGTCCAATCTTGGCCAACAAAGAGGCGGGAACTCATCACGATTAGCGAGTCATGGCTTATAATGGGTGGGTAAGAACCTGTCTCTCGCTAAAGTCACGTCTTTTCTTCTTTTCATTCAAATCTAACTCGAGGTGTGTTGTTTTGTCTTGTTCTCTCTTTTGTTATCCATGGTTCTCCTTGTCCTATTTGGGTTTGTCTATGGTTGCCTTTGTCTCGCCGTAGCTTGTTTGAATCACGTTGGTCTTCTTTGACTTATCTTCGTTTGTTTTGAAAACTTTTATCTTGTCTTAAATAGCTATTTCATACAACGTTTTCATTAGTCTTTAACTAAAGTCGTGCGACCTTAACTCGCCCTCTGATTCCTGCAGTAATATTCTTGCTTTTGACGACGACCGAGAATCTGCTTTCTCTTCTCCCCTCTCTCTCTCTCTCCCACAGTGGCAGGGCTTACATTTCCTCCACCATATCCTTTCCCCAAAACCCTATTAAGATAGGGTCAGCTCCGACTCAAAGGGATATCAATGAAGACACAGAGGCTGGTGAACGAACAGACGAGGAGGGTTTTCATCAGCCAGAAACGAAAGAAAGTCGTTTCCTTCCTAAATTCTCTCATACGACCTTCCCTTAAGGAATCTAATCGGGTCCTTAAACGGGAGGAAAGAAGGATCATATACTGGAACAGCATTAGCTTTCTCACTCACACGTCAGTGTGCAATGGACTGATCCTTATGATCAGGATTCAGTCAATACGCTTCAGGATTCGTACTTTACCCTAATTTGAAGATTCAGATACAGAATCACATATGGGTCACGTGAATCCAAAGTGATTAAAACCTTTCTTATGTGAATTCCATCCCAGCAAAAGTGATTCAAAGAGTTTAAAAATCCAATGCACGTTTTCTAAACGACGCTACTAAAGAGTTTAAAGTGTCTCATGGAAAAAAAAAAGAAAAACAGAAGAGATAAACTGGTAGTTGATGTTGCCTAATACAGTCGTGGAAAGGGGGATACAGGGTTAGAATATATAGACAAAATAGATTTTTTTCAACCTAAACTGTATCAATGAATGCTAAATGGTGCTGTCAAAAAATACGAACATGTCGATTTGAATGTTAGTTGACATAAACATACATATTTATGGCATCACAAGGAACATCAAAGGAACCACAAAGTTGCAGAAGTATCGGATATTGTATTTTCAAACGTAACAGATATTTGGAATATTCAAAGATAAGGAACTGTTACCCTGGAAGCCAAGGGATTAATATTCCTGAGAGACCACTCACCACCATGCAATATGTAGGAACATCACCTCCTCCTCCTCCCTCCTCACCCACCCTGTGTTGCCTGAGATGACGAAAGAAAACTCCTTAATTAATGAAAGTTTCACAAACTGCCATGAAAGACCTCAAGACTCCCGAGAAAATTAAATAATCAGAATATCAAACACGGTGGACAAACTAACAAACGAGGAAATTAATTTCGAGTTAAAAATCGGAGATTAGCGACATCTACCGGAGCCAAAGAAAAAAATATGAAAGATGAATAAATTCTCTTTTCCATTAAACATGAGCCAAGTTTTCTCATGCACCAGTCATGCACACAACACATGTCAGTTCTCAACAAAGAGTTTGTATTGTACGTTTTGTTCAACTTATTTTTCCACTTCCAGTTCTTATTTTTCCTTTAAATTTTTTTTTACAAAATCATTCTTTATGTAGTCTTTTATGTGCTCTTTTATTGGCGTTTTTATGTAGTAACGAAATGCCTTTATTATAAGTGAATCTTGATTAATCCTATTACTTACATTTACTTACTCAAATACTGACGTATTTCTTGCTTTCAGTTTCTAGAAGGAAATATTTGGATATGGACAAAGAATATATATACATATATATATACATATATATATATATATATATATATATATATATATATATATATATATATATATATATATATATATATATATATATATATACATATATATATGGAGAGTAATGATAACATGAATATATTACGTGCAATCGTTATTTGCACACGATTGTTAAAAGTGGATTTTGGCAACTACTATCGGATTAGCATGATAACATCATTATGATAATTTCTTTCTCTTCATTCTTTGATAATTATGGAACAAGGTGATTATGAAACTTGATCCCAGTCATCCTTTCACCCCTTGAGCATGGTAGGATAATCCTTAAGCATAATAAAATCATCCTTAATCCTTTAACTCCACAATATGTAAGTATATGCGAGACGATCGGCTTTAAAGATCAATTCAAGAGCTTTTGCCACTTTACCCAAGAAGTATCGCACTGTCTTGCACAAGGGAGGTAAATGCTGTCTGTAGCAATGCTGATCTCTTCACCAAGGAATTATCTCTGTACTAAGAGCGTCTTTCGCACTAACTAGTTGTTATTGCTGATGGTGATGCGTATTGTGAGGGACAATCATGTGCTAAATGTCTGGAAATTGTCGAAGAAACCTAACCTTCGCGAGGGTGGGTCAGAAGCATCAACAGAGCATGTGGGAGGGAAGCGTTTTTTTCTCCTTACTGTCCAAGGAATTCTGTGTACAGTGGCTTTCACCATCCACCAAGATACCCTACACACATCGACGCGTCATATGAAGCTCTGCTTTCATCAACTCCATGATTATCAAGACCCTTGAAAAAGAACAAAGAAGGAAATCCATCACAGTATGTGAGGTTCTTCATTTATCACCAATCCAGTACGTCGTAAGTGGAACACATGGAAGGGTTCCAACATTCAAGCTACATGAATCCACACAGTGTGTAAACCTCTCTTCTCACTAAGCTCCCTTTGGGACCCTGTCAGACGAAGGATTCCTCAACACGACTCTTATTAACGTGTAACAATCGAGACTTTCGTCAAACTGTTTAAGAATAGATATTCGAGAAGTGTAACCACGAATGATATCAGTTTGATAGACATTTCCA